>NC_134317.1:23239528-23364989 GCF_964195595.1 Calonectris borealis
AAAGTCAAAAACTGGCATAGATTTTATGACTGCAAAAATAACTTAAGATGCAGAGAAAAGATTTTCCATAAAAGTAGGAAAATTACGTTCTCTCTTGTGATAGGTAGTATGCTAACTGATAACAACTGAAGTGGGCACTGTAGATGATCAAAACATGATATTCATTCAGAAATGCAATGCTTTGTAAATTGGACCTTTTTAAAGGTCAAAAACTAATGTAAAAAGCCCGTATATCAAACTTGGCTGACTCCATGTTCTCGGCTCTGAAACAAGAGCAGTATTGGTGCCATCATCACTGTTACAAGGATTCAAGGTATCAGTACGGCGTTACACTGGATGGACTCACTACTACTTCCCTGTACTCCCAGTGTTTATGGTAAGTTGCACGTAGGCATAAAATTGTACAGCACTTTTAGTATTAAGTTTTCCAATCAGATAGCTCTCAACAAGCCCTCTCCTTATTTTTATAGTTTTGGGCATAGTCAAAAAAAAACTTAGAATAACAGACCATATGCATACCTTTTTCAGATGTCCTAATCGAAGTTTGAAAATTTCTTCCTGTTCGTGATACTCTGCTAGAGTTAAACTGAAAAAACAAACCAAACCAAACATGTAATTATAGCTTTGATATGATGGTAAACAAAACAATAGCATTCTTACTTAACTACTACATTAAATACAGTATCTTATGTTAATGATTTACTACCACAATACTAGGACTACATTTTTGAATGATCTGAACATCTTGGTTCATAATTTCAGAGTCAAAACGTACTTACAGAATGCCTCTGTCTGGTATTCTGGAATATTAACTGCCTCTCCCACTGGACCATTTCTGTTCTCTCAGATAGTCTGTTAGATTATCTGGGTGCACCCTGAATCATATCACCATCCCAGTATTTTAGCTGATGCTAGTCCACTGCTTGGTTCTCAACTCTAACAATTAATGAACCGAAGGATGGAGATCCAGAAACCAACTAGACAAGACTGATAACACCGGATTTTTGAGCTGTGGTTTAAAGAACATAGTGCAAAACCATACCTTCCAAGTTTGTTAACACTACATTTTGCATGAGACCACAAATTCAGTTTTGAATTGGCATGCGACTCTTTTGCTTGCTCTCTTTTCAATTTCCTTTGAGAAAAGATTCCAATTAATTCAGTGGTCCCTCACTGTCTGTAGACTTGCTAGGACACAAAGTCAATTATCATCCAGAGGATCTAGACTGTTCATACGGATTAGTAACCAAGAAATCCACAAACTGACTGCATGCAGTATCCATCTGACAAATGAACAAAAAAGACACAGAAGACAAACGACCAAAGAAAAGAAACCAAAGAGACTTCAAGTTCCAGAAAAGAAACCATACGTGTATGATGAAGGAGAACAGGGGACGGGGAAAGAGAGAGGTATGGCCTCCTTGAAAGGATTCACACAAATAACTACGAACAGATTAACATTAAACATTTTATTGTTTTGCCTAGATCTACTATTTCTTGTACGACACAAAGCTAAAACTAATGGCATAATGCGTTTTCACAAAGTCCATATTTTAGCGGGTTCAATTATTAACTGTCCTGGGAAGGTAAGTTACACAAAGTGTTTTGAAGGCTATACATGCTGTTCATATTGCAAGTCTAAGGAACTAGAGTGTCTTGAGAATCACCAGTAGTTTCCCCAGAGGCGAGGGACACTAATTCAGATTTCTCTTACAGCAAATGCCAACTTCGATAAAATTTGCAGAAATCTAATAAACTGTAAGACTTCTTCCTCCCTTTTAAATTTGGATTAAGTTTGCCATAGTTTTCAAAATTCTAAACCCTGTATTTATTGGGTCTCAAAAGTTGTTAATAAAAGGAGTGCATTTTTTCAGGATAAAACCTGGTGATTCTGAAACTTTCACAGAGCCCTTTCCTATATCTGATTTCATAAATACTGAATTTCGCTGCCCCTTTTCTTACCTGGCCAGGAGAGAAGATTGAGTTGACCAGATATTCTCCATGAATATTAGTGAAATTGCTAGATTCTTTTTTGACCACAGCACCTAAATTTCCAAGAAGCTGGAAACAGCTTCACAAGACTGTAGTTATTCCATCAACTTTGCTTGATGGTCTGTAATGAACCATGGTTTATAATGTATAGAAAACACTCAGATCAGGTGACAAAAGCACCCATGACCACATCCTGTCAGAATTTGAGAAGGAAGCAATCCTTTCTTTTAAGAAGCATCATACAAAGCTACCCTGCATCTTTTTTTCCTACTGGAATGAAAAGCAGCCTTGTATTCCAGTCAACAGACATCCCCAAACACTCTGAAGGCAATAGAGCGAGAAAATTTGCCTCTCCAGGAAAGGCAAAAGGTCCCTTGTACCAGATTTTAGGACTGAATGTTTATATTCTTTTCCTGGCAGAATCTCCTCTGGGTTTAGACAATTTATGCTACCTCTTAAAAGAAGAGGCATTAAAGCAAATGTGAAATGGGGTGTCTCGATAGCTAGGAAAGCTGGCAATGCATTCTCAGTACAGTCTAAATAACAAGAACCTAAGAAAACAATGCTCTAGTTCCTGCTCTAATGCATCTGCTAGACCTATCAAAGAGAGCATCAAGGCCACGCTACACAGCTCACAGCAGCATCCCTGACATTTTTTCTATACTTCTACTCAAAGAGCGAACTACTCTAACATGGATTAAGTTCTCAATTAAAAAAGGCAAAGGATCAATGTCAATGTGTACGAGGCTGAATATTCTTCTTTCCAGATTCTTGTCTGCAGTATAAATTACAGGTTGGTGCATTTCCAGAAACACAGAGAGTAAAGTTTGTCTTTCTCAGAAAGAAGAGTATTTAGGTGGCTTAGCAAAGCTGAACCACAAGTAAAACACACTGAAAATACGAAGTTTATGACATGACCTTCCAGAATTTTCATTGAACACCAAGAGCCCTAAAACCACAGACCCCCTGAAAAACTAACATAATATAGGAAATCTGGGCCTTTTTATAAAACCTCAGCTATCTACACAGAGTTTTGACATAGTGCCTAGACAGCTCTAGCAAGTACTGCCTTCCAAAAAGTTCTTAAATAGCCCTCTTAAGCACAGAGCACAAGTTAGAGGTCATATTGAAAACATTAAGATTCAAAGCCACTCTTTCCATATTTCCATGCTATATCCCAATAAATGACTGTTTTCCATTTTTCTATTTCCTTACAAATCTAACTCTATTAGAGGCACAGCATGGTTCACAGCAATTTGAAACTGCCATTACTGACCACCACATTTTGGAGGAAGGCATATAAAATGCTGAACTGTACACAAACATAGTCACTTTGGATTTTGTTCATTTACTTATGAAAAACAAAACTTTATTCCCTCATATTCAGAAACATTTACTTTTTTTTTAGGAGTCTATTACTTTTTATCTATAAATATATTGTACTTTATATTCATATTAAAATAGCATACAACAAATAGCAGTAAAACAATGACAGTGTGCATGCTGTCTGTTTTCTGGCTATGGGCCACCACGCCGCTGCACAGGCTGAAAACATCCAGCCTGGAGACTGCTTCCCATCAACCCATCACTTCCCACCTGCATCCACCCGACCACCACCTTTTGCAGGGCAGCGGCAGGCACCTTCTGAAAACAGAAGTCACCTATGAGACACCATCATTTCCCGCAGAAGGGGTTGCTCCTCCATCACCTGAGACACACAGGTCTCATCAGATGCGGAGACAGAAAGGTTGAGAAGCACAGGGGAGGGATGTCGGCCAGAAACAGGCTGCTGCCATCCACTAAACAAACTTAAGTTGGATAGCCAGGCTTGAGGCTAATCTGAGGAGCGTTGGGGAAGAAGGGCAGCTGGGAGGTTGCATGAATTAATCTGGTAACAGTCTGGTCCCGACCGTGATCTTTTCCACTCAAAATTACTGTGCAGTAAACGCTGTATTTTAACTGTCTGTAGCCAAATCATATATACACATGCAATGAATTCCTGAAATTCCCAGAAAAGCACTGGACATATTCTGCGCATGTAGTGTAATTTTTCTGTGACGTGTAGGGCCATGGTGTGCCACCTTCACTTGTCACTGGAAGAAAGTGGACAGCTTACCTGGCCTGAAAGGCTTGACTATCACCATTTTAAACATTTTTTTAAATTAGCAAAAATAGGCCTTCCAGTCATTTAACAATGTTTTCATAGCCAAATTTCAAAGACTTTGACACAGTATGCATGGGTAGACATAACCAATCTTCTTTGCACTTCTTCCTCACAAGTTCAGACAAAACCTTCTTCTATGATCAAAACACTCTTAGTAGCGGGTACAGGCAAAACAAAAAAACAAAATGGCCACGTGCTCCTTGGTTGTCTTGACGATCAAGCCTGGCACATTTACAACCATTTTTCCTCTCACCTTTTCTCAGTTCAAAAATCATCCTGGATAAACAGGCACAGCAGAATGCGGCCATGCCCCCAAACAGCCATACACACATCCAATACAAGTTTTTGGCTACAATTTCTGAAGCGCTCCTTTTTCGGTCCAACCTTATTCTCACCCTAGTTCCTCAAATTTCTACAAGGACAGGCAGACGCTGACCAAGTCAAAGCCTTCCATGAGGTCTTTTTGTCCATTGTTTCCATGTTTGCCTTAGAAAGAGACTGCCTCAGGAAAGGAGCTGTCTTTACTTGTCCTGTAAAGCCTAGACACATTGTTGGCACTTCAGCCTGAAAAAGTTTCTGAAAATATTTTTATTTGTTCCATACAGAACAGAATGCTCCCTGTAAATGATGCATTTGTTCAGCTACAGTAACAAACTCTGCCAGCTCCCTCTGCTCTCCCCTTCCAAACTGCATGCAGGGACAAGGATGCATGCAGACTCCCATGGAGGAAGTGGGAAGCAGAGGAAGAGGTGACTGGGAAGTGAGTACAACTGACACGGCTGAAGCTGCACAGGAAGGACTACACCACCTCCACTAAATAAAACGTTGCTCCCAGAAATAATTGTCTAGTGAAATAAGAGCTGCTTCCCAGAAGTGGGAACTAGCATTATAATCTCTCAAGTCTCCAAAGAATTTGAAATAAAGTTTTCAAACAGATTTTTCCAAGGCTAAGGTGGCAACCTCTGCTTCAAATAAATGTTTTTTCTTTAAATAAATTTCAATTTATTCCTTTCATGTAAAACTAATAAAATTACTTTGCTCGGTAGAAAAGAGATCTATCAAAATTGAAACTACTTCTTAGTTTTGGTTTGGGCCACAAAAAGGGAAAGAATGATGGAGAACTAGGACAGTGTTTAGACTCATCTGTTGCATGTTACTTAAACACCAAACCCACCATTCACTCACAGATCACTGGCAGATGGCCACATTTACACTAATAACTGCAGTGCAAAAATTTTGCTTTTAAATTTGTATCAGAGACCATAGTATATTCAGCTAAACTAGAACAATGCCCTTATCAAGAATGCCCCAGGCAACACCTTCAATCCATTTCAAAACAGTCAACACCTGTTTTCAGAAAGGGCTTCAATAATACTGCTTGTTACAAAGCTATAGATCATTTTGTCTTGTCAATACCTGCAGCTGGAGACATTTTCTAAATCAAACAAAGCAGTGGTAGAGATACTTGTTGCTAACAACTCTAGCAAGTTGTTTGTTTGTTTAAAAAAGATCTGCCTAATCACTTGCATATATGTTGTACTGATTTACTACTGGTTCAGTTCATTAATCTCAAGCAGCTCTGCATTTCCCCATGTCTCATATAAACAGAACCTCTTCCATTTGGCTATACTAATTAAGATCATTACTTTCAAAGTAACACAGGAGCAGTGACAAGCACAATGTAATAGGAGGGAACCACATACAGCAGATGACGAATTTACTCTAAAACGGAAGTGCACAATTAATAGTTGTTTTACCAAGATACACAAAACATATTTAATTCTGTACTGAGAAGCAGAGAGGAGTCAACACATAATACTGTTACAAAATTACAATGAATCCTAAATACAAACATTTAAAAAACCCTTTCAACTAAAGGCCTAAGAGCATGATGTGGCTTAATGATTCTGTGATCTCAGGACATATTGCAGACCTTCTCAAAGATCTGAAACAAAATTTATAAGCTTATCATATAGGCAAGCAATCTCATATCTAGATTATATAATGATCAAATTAGGATACTCAAAGGCAAAACAGTTTTGATTCAATCAGCTTACATTTATGCTAGCATTAGATACAAAAGGGCAATTCTGGTTGTTCTCTTGGCAATTTCATAGTGCCATTTTCATGTGCCATTTAATATGTAACTGGTTAAGCCACAGGAAATGAAAATTTGAAAAGTCTTTAGTCATTTGGAAATTTTTTAAAACTGCATAACACCAGAAAATATTCAGAAATCTATTATCAGGAATTGACCTTGTCCTACTTAGTAAGTAGAACATATCTTCTGTATTTTTTCCCAAATGTACATTTTATCACCTCCAATAAGCAACAATAAGATTACGGAAATTTAACATGAATGAAGACATGGCCAAAAGCTAGCAAATTAAAAATTCGGTAATTTTTCGGCTTTTTTCTGTTACTTAAATGTTACTTTTAATAACAAGAGGTATTACATTCAAACAAAAACGTATTTTTAACATGATGGTAATCTTTACCGTACTATTCAGAAGTATTAATTGTGTTTTAAGAAGAAGAAACGTAGGCAATAAGTATTACTAAAATCAATTTGAGCAATGACTCTTCAGCTCTCTACACGAGTAACACTAATCAAGATTTGCTTACATCGCCAACCTTACTACTGTATTTTCATGGTATTTTTGTCACAGCCAAACAATTTCACAATATGAACTTTAAGAATGATGCATTATGCAAAACATATGCAGCTGTCTTCAAATTGATGGTCCAAACATACGGATTTCACAGATCTAACCAGAGTAATTTATTTACCCCCCACCCCCAGAGGTATAAATTACTACCTCCACAAGTGAGAGGTGACAGGTGACTATGTTCAACACATGTAGCCTACTTCTGCAAAGTAACACAGATTAATTTGTTGGCCTCTTAGGCAATAACTAGTATCAATAGGGCAATAACTAGTATCTCCAAGCAGCAACTTTTTAAAATACTCAAATTAAATGTCAAGAACACATCTGTCTGTGTCTTGAATTATACCATTTCTGTCTGCAGGAAAAAATGTCACTTGAAAAATGGAGAATTCTTTGATAGCTCTCAATTTTTATGTTTAAATGACAAAAAATTTCAACATTATCAATATGTGAAATGGGATCAGTAACTTCTGACAGTTGCTCTCAGGATCTAGCATTCAGAAGGGGAAAAAAAATTTTTTTTCCCTTCCGTTTGTTTTTAGACATGTCTTCAAATATTAAAGGCTGAAAAAAGCTTTTCTTGTCAGCTAAAGACTGTTATATGAAAAACGAAATGATCTCGAACTAAAGCAGAGGCTCCTAAACCAATGTGGATCAAGAAAAGTTCAATAGGTATCATTGACATTACAAGAGTAGGAAACCAGAATAAGGACTCCTCTAAATCAGGAAAACAGAAAGAACATCGCATAAACACAGAATTGGCCTTTCGCTGGTGACTTTACCAAAAATAAATTGGACAATTGTACGACATCTTCATAGGCAGTGGTGCAAATTTCCCTAACATCAGCAAGTCCTCAGTGAGAATATAGATGCTGAATATACTGAGTGTCTTTTTATGCTGTTATTTGAATAGAACTCACACAGACATTATCTGAGAATTTATGTAAAAGACTGATTGAAATGTTAAACTTACAGCTGTGGTAAATTGGGTCTAACAAAGGGATCGTTTTCTGCCCCATTCACAGCTTTATTTTTCCTCTGCTTGGGTTCAGAATTGGCAGATGGTGCCTGAGAATTATTTGTAGTTGGAGGCTTTCGCTTGGCCAGGAGCTTTCTTTGCCTTTCAATGTCTTCCCTTTGTTGATTCACCCATTCTTGCTGCCTGTAAACGCCAGAAAAAGCTTTATTAAAGTTTCATCATTTTGCATTTTTTAAAGAACTATCTTTTTAACTGATAAAGCATTAAGAAATTTTTAGAAAACTTACTGTACACGTGAAAATGTTTCCTAGGAAAAAGAACACCAATGTTCTTCATGAGGTGGAAAAATTTTGCTAAAGTTTTAGCACAATTTACTTTGGAAATACGTTGTGTGTTTTTTTTTTGTTTTGGGGTTGTTTTGTTTTGTTTTTGAAAGTGTTACACATGATTTCTGCACTAGAAAAAGAAAAAAATGGATACCTTCTTTTATATCACCAAAAGAAATGTAACAGCGTCAATAGCGTACTTGATTTTTATAAGCCAAATACTGAATTTGATCTGACCATTCCCAAATAAATCATCAGTTTGGTTGTATGGCAAACAATTACAGCTTTTATGCAAAACACATATACAGATTGTTTTTAAGATTGTCTTAAAAAACCAATGCCCTAGGCAATCACATAATGCTAAGACTACATATTGCCCTTTGAAAACTAAAATTTTGGTGAATTACTTTTATATCTATATCTATATCTATCTCTCCAAAGATTGAATCAGACTCGTTACCAAAGAACACCTTTTGAGGCATGGCACAATTATTTTACCACCATCTCTGATGGTCTCCCAGAGCCCTTTTCCTTGGCCCCATCTCTGCTGAAATACCTGTTGTGGCAGCTCTTTTCCAGGGAGCTGCTTTCGCCCATCCACTTGCACTAGACCCTACCTGAGGGTGCCAGATTTGCCACTACTCCTTCAGGGCACCGAGGGGCTGAATGCCTGAAAAAGCTGCTACAGTGATGGGTGCGCAGGCAGCACCTATGTGAGAAGTTCACAAACCTCATCTGCCCCAGTGATCACCAGTGATACATGGTTAGCTGCTTGAAAAAGCACTGATGTCGTTTTATAGCTCTTTCTACGAGCTGAGCTGAATAATTACGTGCTGTTCGTTTAGTATGTTCATGCTTTTCTAAGGATACTTAAAATGAAGTGAAACCAAACTCTCTTTCAAAGACACCCAGCGTTAGTATTCTCTCAGTTGATTAAGGGAGTTCTGTACTGTATTCTCAGTCTTCAAAAGGCAAAGCAAAATACAATGTATGAAAAGCCGCTCCAATCCTAGAACCTTAGTAATAAAAAAATCCACTAGAGGGAACTAACAATTAGTGAGAATTTTAAGAACATAGCATTGACTAACTTCACAAGATTTTGAAATGCAAAGCCATCTGTCCACTGTTCAGTAAATGAAGCACCATGACGAACTGTTGTAAAATGCCCCAGGCGTAATCTGTCTTGCATGCTCTTCTCTCTGCTTGCCAGCTTTTCCTGTGTGCTCTAGAAAAACAAAAAAAAAATCATATTTAGTAATACCAAAGTGTTCAAAAAGTCAGTAAAACACTCAGGTTTTTTTCCTCCAACAACTTTCTAAGGGATAAAGGGAAAGTAGATGAAAATGTCTTTTCTTACTTTACTCCATTTATTCTAATTTCTGTAGAACCCAAACATCTGTAGTTGTCAGAACTGGTAGTAATGACGATTTGTGCACAAAAAAAAAAATCTGGGTTTGACTCGGTTTTCCTATAAAGTTCACTGTTCTTCAAAATTAACAAAACATTTTACTTGTAAATACAGCAAAACTGATAGAGTAACACCATCATACAGGCATATAATTAAGATTATGTCTGTACATGTCTATTATACTAAATGAGCCTGCTTAGATATCAGAAAGAGTGCACCTACTATACCTAGCCTGGAAACTCTCTTGACAGAGCGTCTATGTTACTACTTGTACCAAACTGACTGAGCTCAGGAATCTCTACGTGGGAATGCACCACAGGTAGACTTAACTGCAATCAGATATTCACTCGCAGTAATGGGAACAGATGCCCTTCTCAGAACCAGTCACTACTACCACAAGCATCCTCGGGATGTGATAAATGACCGAGTCTGCCTAGTCTGCTTCAGCACAAGAAGAAAGAGCACTGTGAACACTGCTGATGGACAGACAGAAACTTCTTTAACTGTTACAAATGCTTGCTTCTTAAGAAATGCCTATGGCCCAAAATCACACACACAAAAAAGGGAGAAGTTGACAGAATTAGGATCTTTGTGCAGACTTCTAGACTGAAGAGGAGACCTGCGTGGCCTTTCACAAAAAATTACCTATGTGATATTCTCAGTCTGAAGGTGCCCACCTAGCATCATGCTGAACAGATCTGATGCATCTTTTCCCTGCATTCCCCTTATGCTGGAACTTAAAAAGGACTGCAATAACTTTTTTATGGCATGCTAGCGAGGAAGCTCTCTCTAATCCTCTAACGGATCAGTTTGTGCCCTTCTATCTGACAGCAGCATCTAGCAGCCAGTGTCAGGGGACAGACTCGGCAGTTTACCTTAATTTTTTTTATATCCTAATCTGTAATAAGCTGATTTTCTATTCACTTTCTGTTAGAATTTTTTTTTTTTAAATAAGGCTATTTTAAGGAAGAGGGAGAGAAACAAGGTATCCTTGTCTTTTAAGAAATTGCTGCTAGTTTAAATATAATTGGCATTACATTTGAAATAAGTATTTCTTTCATAGTAGTATGAAGGTAAATGGTCACCTTCATTTCCTTGTTTCCATTAATTCTGAGCTAACATAGCATTTTCTCATTTTAGATTAAAAATTTTTTCAGCCACTTAAGTGTCTCACAAAGAGATTTTATCCATCTCCTCTCCACAACAGATTATGTTCAGAAATTTTTTGATCCACTGCAATCTTATTCTTAAGGTTTGTCCAGAAAATTGGCCACATCCTAAATTCCTATATTTTATGCTTTGCTATATCTGAATTACTCATGATGGGGAAAAAACCCTTAAATTTTCCATTATCTGAAAAAGGCTCAACATTTTATTTTGCCTATTCAGGCTTATAAAAACACTTATTGCCAGATAGAGACCATGCATATGAAGTTTCAATCTCACGAGACTAAAGTGAAAACATTAAAGTGAAAATGAAGGAATCATAATGGAGTTCTACAGCACCCTCAGTTTTTCAAACATTTTAAAAGCAGTAAACTTACCTTTTCAATTAGAAGCTTCTTGCTCATTGAAATACATTTGTTTAACCTTTCTTTATATTTTTCAAGTAGCTTTTGTTGTTCGTCTATTTGTCTTCTAAGATCACAGTTAGCCTAACAAATATATAGAAAATATGAAAAGATATATTGAAACACTGTTTTTTTAATCAGCTGTCATGGAAAATAAAGGTATCTACCTTCACATGACTAAAGTAAGGAACATGCATAAACATATATATATATAGGCAAAAATCTCATTTCATAGATCTATCCCAATCTGTAGAAGGACATCTTGCTTCCCTTTTTATTTCCCTTACACTCAGCTGCATTCTGTATTACAGAGCATTCAGCATATAAATACTATATAAAAACATTGTACCGATCACTTTTCCAGTCCTCTAGTGTTAAACTGAAAGTTTAATTTTAGCTCCAGATCCTTTATATCTGATTGCTGAAGTCATGTGAAATCCTAACTTAATTTAAAAGGAAACAAAAAATTCACAATGATAAAAGTTTCAATTATCTGAGTAGAAAGTTTAACAAGTTCCCTACGTTCCAATTATATTTAACTTATTACCTTAAAAAAAACACAGCAATATTTTTTTGTTTAAAAATAAATGACTTTTTTTTTAAAAGGTTAGGTTTGTCTATCCCATACTGTTGAACATGTGCTAGAACATTCTACAATTTTATAATGTATGATTGCACGAGTTAATATGTACTTGTCCACATATAAACACTAAATCAAATACAACTTGTGAACACAGAGTTTTTTGTTTCATATTTCTACATATCACCTTTCCAATACTTCTTTCAAGAGCACAAGCATTAAGGTTTTTTTCTGAAAACAGGTCTTAGAGCATAGTATAGCATAGGTTTCTTATTAGAAGTAGTTATTTATTGCCCGTCATAATTTCTGTCAATCACCTCCATTCTGAAACTGCCAACAGTTGTCCCGCTGATAACGGCTATTCACAATTAGAACAACAAAAAACCACCTGTTAGGTGAAATTGTATTATGAATTTAAGGAATTAATCAGCTGCCTGCAAAACAGCATCAGCTTTCTTTGTACCTTCAGAAAGTCTATAAACATATTTAATCATTAACAAGTCATAGCAAAGAAGCAGAAGAAAAACCTTATGCATTTCATTCTACAGACTTCTCGGATTTTCAGAAAAAAAGTTTACAAAAATTAAAAACTTGTTTCACCTTTTAATTTAGGTAACTCCAGGGTAATTTTTAAAAACAAGGATTATTCAAACATTTAAAATATTTGCCTCAGAATCACTGCCTGTTGTTCTGAATAAATATCTTTACCCCGTGTCTAACACTTACCCTGAGTAAGTCATCTATACGACCTTCTTTCTTTTCCAAGTCTTGATTTTTATTACTTTCTAGTGCAGCTAATTTCAGCATTGTGAGATCAGTCTAAAAAGAACATTTTGAAATATTTATCCTTTCCTTTAACAATTACAGCATTGTTTTTCTCATGTTTGTTATGTAGAGAAACAAACTACTTTAAAACATTCAAGACGACCAGCACATCTTATTTTCATGTGTTTCGAAAGTGACATGGAAGGTTTTTATTCAAAACTGCTTTCCCTCTTCATGAGGATGACTGTGAACAGTTGGGACAAACCACTAACAGTGTTAAAAGATTTCATCACTAATTGAAAAGTTATTCTTCACAAAAAAGCATATAAAACAGAGCAAGAATGTAAATGTCAGTTAATTACTTTAAATTCTCTGTATTTGGTCAACAGGTGAAGTAGCCTTGTTCTGACTAACTTGTGAAAGAGAACAGATCATGTCAGAAATGGCAGAGAGGATAAAACAGTTGCTTTCGGCTTTTAAAAGTCATGATAGAACCGTATCTTGATCATTTTGATTACCATCTCATTCTTCTTCTTCAATGTCATATTTTAAATGCAGTATGACAACAGCAGCTGTCACTTCAAATACTGCCTGGAAGAGCAGCCTCTACTTCTAAGATCACACAACAGCTAAAATCTTGAGCAAAAGCCTACCAACGACGTGGTCATCTAACTACTCATGAAGTGCAACGCTGGAAGCAGGGCAACTGCAGAATACAAAACCAATCAGACAGATTTAAATTACGAGCTGCTAAACTTAAAAGAAAAATGCTTTGGCGGATTGTAAAAAGCAAAGCTTTTGAAAGCCTTTAAGAGTTTATAAGTTGAAAGACAAAGAAATAAACATATCTATCAGTTTTTCCTACAGTCTGAAATGATATAGGATAGCTCTACTCAAAAATAGTTACCTGAGTAATTTTAAAAGATAACTGCTTTGGTTGCGTGATAGGGTGGTCCCCGAAAGCTAATGAAGTAGGAGAAGGACTATTCTGTCGAACCTGGAATGCATGAAAACAAAGGATTTTAGATACGACTGTAATATTCAATTATGAACATAGCCTTGTTTACAAGCCTTGGCAGGAAAATCATAGAGAATAGAGAAATAAGTTATCTTTATTACAGAAGATACTACTTGGAGCACTGTACTGAGAGCTATCACTATGCTGTTATATATCACTTGCAGTTCAGAAAGGATGCAATATATTCTCTGAAAAAACTAAGATTGTCACTTTTGGGAAACAGACTGAAAGATTTAAGACAATGCAAGATTGACGTAAGGTGATGTCAGTCTTACGCAGTCTTATTTTTCCGATTCTAAGCTTTCACAACTCAAAAATACAATAATGTGAGTTATTTTTGGAGTGGTTATTTCCCATGAGAGAACCAGAAAAGGGAGGCTAGTGCAGATCAGAACACAAATCCCATCATTGAAACTTCCCAAAACCCACTAGTTTGTGCAAATGAGACCGTTTTCAAGCCAAATTCCACAATCTGTATTACACTCCACACTGTTAGCAATAAGAGGATGCCTGAAGTTCAAAGTACATGGAATAAAAGCTGAGGTCTACCAGCAGAGAAAACAAATCCTTTCTGTAACTGGCAGAATCTGCTTGTCCATTTAGAATCACATGTGGGTATGCTTAACACTGAAATCGTACATATGAGGAGGAAAAAAATGAATTAGCATGACCAATGAAGAGAATTTTAAAAGGATACAGGCAAATTAGGTGTCAATTATTTAAAAACTTACGATTTATCAAACACTGAGCTTTTAAAGTTCAGAGTCAGGGGTTCAGTTTCCTCATAAGTAACAAAAATCCTCCCCTTTTTTGGTGAGGCTTGTGAATAGATGTCATTAGAACATTTTAACATTTATTCAACATTCTACATAATTACTTTGTATTTAAAAATTATGTTTTAAGAAAAAAGTCCAAGCGTTAACGAAAAATTTTAGTTTTAATATTTAACTGGATCTTTTTTTTTTTTTTTCCTCTTGAAAAAATGAATTCCTTCCCAGGTTTCCCTCCTTTAAAAACTCTTCCCTTGAATATAGATTCTTTCCAATTATGCTACTTTTAGACTATGAAAGTATCTCCAGCAGTTACGAAGTTCACAAACTTACAGAAGAAGGAGCGGAATGTGAATTCTGAGGAGATCGGATTGCAGGAGGTACGCCTCGCACTGGACTAGAGCCGTTTCCACCTTGGTACTGTAGAGAAGATATGGCCCTCCAATTAGTCAATCTTCTTATTAAAATACATTATACATCTACTGAACGATACAGCTCACCTGTACACAGAATTTGTAAATTAGATTGTATTACTTGTATTAGTGTAGCCTTTGGCCATTTAAAGAAAAGCGTGAAAGAAAATGGTTTTTGTGTTTTAGCTCGGACTGCACCAAAAGACCACTGCATCTCAACTTCAAGGTTTAATAGTCATAAACTTATATAAAGAAAAAAAAAGTATCCTCTCAAGAGGCCTATCCATTACAAGCAAAAATTTGGTAACATCCAAAAAAAGTTAAAAGTATATTTTAAAGCTAAAGTAAATTTTACAAACACACAAAAACCTTACCTCAAAATAGTCACTAATCTTGTGACCACGCCCCCCAATATTCTTTCCTGAAACAAATACATTAATACATTAGAATCGATTAAATAAATTACTTATAGATGTGTCTTACATTTTTACCTATCCAGTAATTATAGCAAAGTCTTACCACTTGTTAATTGGTTTTCTTTGATGTGCTAATATGTGATCTCCCTCTTTGGATAATTAAGGAACTGGCCACAACAAAGAGATTTGCATATTCAATTCATTAAGAAATCAGAAATTAAGTCACACTTCAGTTCCTAAACCAGATTAGTGCAGACTTAGCGGCAAGCCTAGAGCTCTTCTAGATAACAGGAAACTCATCTCTCGTCCTGATCAAACCTTTAGTGCTAAGTCCCTCCCCTTTTCAAGCACTATCTCAAAGTTCACCCACTTCCAAAATATCAAATTAACCTAGTCTATTAACATGATATGCTCCAGGTGAGTTATTGTGCCCAAACGTTCAGCCCAAGGATTTCCTTAAGTGCCAATAACATGGCATGGAGGATGACAAGTATTTCCACTCCTCCCAACCTGATTATGCATCAGCTAACTCACAGGGTTAACTAGGGAGATAAATAGAGCAGAATGAGAGAGTAGAACTTCTTTTATCTTAATCAGTATTGAGACTTCAGGAGCACCAATGTGAATTAATCTTTCTTCCACGTGAGGACATGACCCATATGTGGCCTTCTAGAGATCGCAGCAATGCCTTACCCAATGGCATAAATGCGTTCTTCTATTTCGCCTTAAGATGACTGGTAAATCTTAAGACTGTATTTGTCTCTTGTACAGGTCAGACTACCTGTTAGGAGACATCTTGAAAATGGACCATTGTTCAAAGCTTTTTCCTTTATAGAAAGAAATTTTTGCGATAAATTGGGAGATCATTACCCATAGGTCCAAAAATGTAATTTTGGACTTTTTAGCAAAGATTTTCAAGCTTTTCTACTGCTTCAGCCCTGAAGAATTCTTTCTAGTCCAATATGCCTCTGTATTGGCACTGCTGCATAACTTTGTGTCACTAAGAAATACCACAAAGAAACAGAAACATCTGGCAGTCCTTTTTGTGTCAAGACTTTTAACAGAAATATTTAGATAAAATAGTTTAAAGACCTAGAACAGCACACAGCTAACTCCTCCAGTAGTTACTCAGTTAGCGTACATATCACTGCTACTGCCCTCTAGCCAGTTCTTTACCTACACTGTAATTCTGCTAGTGATTTCTGTCTTCATTCTTAATTCTCATATATTGCTTTATCAAATTAAAATTTGCTTTCATCCAGATAAATGAAATAGACTGCATTCCTTTTCAGTATAGAAAAATCTATTCTATGTCATGCTACAGAACTCTGCACTGAAGAAATACATCAAATTATTTTGGCACAGCCAATTATGAATAGATTTACACTGACTTTATCCCACGTTCCAATTACTGCCACGTTCTAAAAAATACTTTTCTTTAACATTTATGGATTATTTTGCATATTACAAAGTCAAAATCCTAGATATGCAATATACAAGAGATGTATCTCTTGCTCCTTTTTTCAATACAATAGCAGTATTTGCTGTGCTTCAACTGTACTGTACCACTCCAATATGCTGCAGTTTCCTAGGCCAGTTCCTTGAGAATATCTCAGTGCCGACTATTCAGCTTCACTGCTGCTGACAGTAAAATAGTAATTATGAGACATTATAATCATATTGTCTATGCCAAAAAGTTCCTAAAATTTCTATCATCTCTAATTTCAACTCTCATTGGTAGCAGGAAGGATAGGCTACTAGAACAAAGGAAATAGGAAATTTCATTCACATTCTTTGAACAAAGCAGGTCTCCATGAAGCAACACTTACAAAGAAATTAATTTTAGTCAAACTACATAATTCTTCTACTAATAGCATGTTGCATTATGAAGACTTCCAGATATGGAGCCCATTGATATATATCTGAAGTGCCATTTCCTAGCTCAGTTAGAAACCAAAAAAAGCTAATACAGACATTATCTAAACAATTTCCTCCCCCCTTGTGATGAATTTTTGTCTTGAGGTTAAATTTCCACCACTCCTCCTCCAAAAGTCACATTAAAGAGAAGAACAACAAAAACTATGCTTGTAAATATTAAATTGGAAATCGGTCTCATCCCGATTTCCCCATCCCTCTAGACAACTACACTATACAATAATCCACAGAAAAGGAAGAATAAAATTAAAATTTTAAATATACCTGAAAAACAAGCAATCAGATACTATAATCTGTAATCCCTTTTCCCCCTTACCTACTGAAAAGAAATACAAACCACAAAGGTATTCTGGATGAGAAGAGCTGCTACAAGTCTTAAAAAGTACACAGAGTTGTACCATAGCTGCAAGTTACACATGCAGCAACACACAATTCTTATGGGCAATTACCAGCACAGTTCAGGTTTTACTTGCCCATCCCTTCCAGTGACAAATGAGGGGGAGGAGGATACGTAATTCATCATCCAAAACCCAACACCTGTCTTATGCAAGCAATAATATACAGAATTTTTAAGGCTTTTTAAGTTTTGACAACAGTCAAAACTTTGTGCATTATAATTTGATTAAATACATGCAATAACTATCGAATTCATTTACATTTTAGTTTACCTTGGCTGCTTTCACTCTGAGTGTCTGCTTTTCTTTTTCTTCCTCTGGAAGGTTCTGACTGTTTCTTCTCTGGAGTCTATAAACAACAAAAAGAACACGATCCAACAGCAGCTCTATTTATTTATATTATTGCTATATTATTGTGAAATAAATTTAAATCCTCATTCATAAAACATGATTTCACAATTCAGCAGGGATGTAATTTCAGACCTTGGTTTAAGTAGATAATATGATCCTTGGTCAATCAGATAAATACAAGCTAGAAAAGATATTTAAGAAAGTGAGAAATAATTCTTAAATAATTTCCCAAAAGGCAATTCTACATATTAATTGTTAAGGAACTATACCTTTTCATCCATTCTGGGATTTACGAACACTCAATTTGGTTTCACTTTACCAATCTTCAGATTATAGTTGTGGGCATTTTAAAGCTTAATACTTAGTGAAATAAGCTGATTCTTGATGGTGTTTTCTACACATTGCCACAGTATAAACACAAAGTTCTAGTGCTTCAACAGGAAGCCAATAATGTTACTCATTTTCGGAAGTGCAGATGTCATCTCCAACCTAATATAAACCGTAGATTTCTAGAACCTGCTTGGGATTTAAAAAAGAGAGTAATTGCTCAAAATTTGAGTATCTACCCACTTGGAAAGTGTCATCATCCCCTCCCCATGATATCTGTATCTCAAGAAAGTCAAAGAAAAACATCAATGATAAGTGAAAAAATACAGATCTGTTAAAAATTTATTCAAAAAATATTACATATAGTTGCCTAGAAACTACAATCAGCATGTACAACACAGATAACAAGAAAGGGCTGTGATTAGAAGCATCTCTAAATTATATTTGCTCTCCCTTGATCTGAGGATTCAAACCAGTTAGTCTCCCCAGTGTAAGTTAAATTCTACAAGTTGCTTTGGTTCAAGGAAAAGATACTGCAGCTGTGTGTGTATTCAGCCTCCAAGCAGCCACACACCAGTAACTGGAGAAAGCACAGAAGCCATTACATGAACTCTGTTTTACAATCAAGAAATCAATGGTCCCTAACATCTCGGACTAAATTTGAGATTAGTGATAAGATGCTTAATTTTTTTATGATACCATCATTTTATCATTTCACTGTATTCGTCACTTTGTGTTCAAAGTATTCTTTCTCAATACAGCAAATGATATCTAAATTCAACTTTCAACTCATCACTAAAAGCATGTCAAGTATGTTTCAGTTCCAAAATCTTCACGTGCATATCTCCAAATATAAACTTACTACAAACATCCTAAAATATTTATTATGGCAAAGAACTGCTTTAAGTTACCTGTGATACGAGGAAAATTATCAGTCTATAAAAGAACAGTCAGGACAAGAAAGGTCTTCCGTATCTATACCATGAATTTTTCAGAAGTTTTAGCTCTGTGCGTAGCTTCATAAAAACATCTTTGGAAGTTTTACAATTCTAACTGTTGTATTATCAGGCTACAAATGAAGTTATAATTACATACATTTTATTTTAAATAAACTCTTCCAGCCAAAATCTGCATCTTTTACAGTGCTATCATACATTAGCAAACTGTACAACACAGACTCCTGGAAATGAAGTTATCTTAAGACTGTATGATTCTAAAAGCAGAAAGCATAGCTTAGAAATATTACTTTAATAATTTGCAATTACTGCCAGGTAAATAGGTAACATTAAGCTATCTTTCCACAAAACTAAACTGAAACTATTTAACCAAGCATTTTCATGTTATTCTTATTTTCCAGCTTTCAATTTTGCAGTTATCATTCTAATGCAGTCAGTTTTACCTACTATATCAAGCAAAAAAAAAGTTGCTTAGAAGCTAATGAATGACTAAACATTTAAGATTTCCACCACCAAAATTAGTTTCCAACTGCAGTGACTGGTCTTGTATTTAAAAACCAGACATTTAAAGAGGTTTATAGTTTTAAAACTGAAACTCAAATAATTCATAAATGTCTACTTCCTTAAGCTCTTCTGATTTCTTTCAGTGTTTAATTTAACCTTCCAAATGAAAAAGTATTAGCACACTAATGAGGTTATTAATGAGGTTACCCAACAAGGTCATGTTCACCTTTTCTAAGTACAATATTCACATGGCAGTGTACAGCGTACATCAATCACTAGAAAATGTTCTCCAAAATCCTTTCTAATGAATGGAACCATATGAATTACAAGAAACTGAAGACTAATGGGACTGAGGAGTATCCCCCTGATAAACAAAGACTGAAGCTACTTTCAGTCCCTTCAGAAGGATTTACATACAGCCAAGATTTAGATTAAAATCCCACTATTTCATAAGCAAGACAAAATAGTTTTGAACTTATCGAAAGTTAAATTGTAAAGCTATGTTAAAGTTACCCACAGCTTGGCATATTAGCAGAGCCTCATACCTCATGGTCTTGATCCTAGTTTACCCCTCAATCTTAATGTGCTTCCCCTGAGCCTTCTCTTCACACTTACAGTTTTAAATTTTGGCCTTTCACATTCTCTTTCATAAAACAAACATTTCCAAATACCAATTCTCAACCAGTTAATCTCCTTTAAAAAAAAAACTCAGATAAGTATTTTTATATATTTTATGTACAGTTAAATATTTTCTACCATTATTGTAGAACTGGTAACAGCATAACTCAGGAAGTTATTTTTGTAGAGAAAAAAAAAATGAAAATAATGTGTAATAAAATCAAAGTTGGTTTTTTTTTTTGGTCTCTCAACACTTAGATCTCCATTATGCTTAATAGTTATGATTTTTTAAGTTGTTAATATTTTTCATATGCAGAATGAACGAGTTGATAGTTTTCCACAATTATTTTCTTCTAAATCCTACCCTCCCTTCAAAGCTTTACAACTACAGCAAACAAATACAGCAGTGCTGTTTTCCTCTGCAACACATTATAAATTCCAATTAGATCAAACGTTTAGTTACTTCTGAAATTACATTTATAATGAGGGTTCTGTATTATTGGGAACTGCAGCAACTAACAGCTACAAGCAAGCAGAGCAAAACATTTAAGTAACTAATCAAACTGGACAAATCAAGCCATAGACAAAGCTGTCCTCCTTTAAATAATTATCTACAGAGAATAGAAAATACTAGCTATAAATAAAAAAATGTATTTGTAACCAAAACAAGGAGGAGTAATCTACTTCAATGAGGAATGGTGAGAAAGGCCGAAATACTGGAAGACTACCAAAAGCACTTGTTCACAACCTGAGGTAGCCAATTTAGAATTTATCTTAACTACAAGTAGCTAATACACACTCAAATTAAGACCTATGTACCACAGCAACAAAGCATTTAATAAAATAAAAATGATGTTTACATTTAGAAACAAACTGGAATACAGGTCTGGATATTAAGATCAAACATCCAGCTAATGTTTATCGCTCACAATGCTGAACTGAATCCAAAATAAAGCCTGATTTCAAGTTATTTTGCAGATCAAAGTTTACTTCTGAAGTATCTCAATTAAAACTGTTATTCAGATAAGTTGCCCCTCTTCACACATCCATCAGACAGAAAAAAAAAGACTACAGTTCTAATAGTTGTATCTTCTGCAATCCCATGTGCAAAAAGTAAAAAGGAAAAAATTCACACCAGAAAAACAAAAAGGAGAGTGTGTGTGTGGGAAGCCCACCTTGTTTTGAAAGCTAAGTGTGAAAGACTTTCTTTCTTTTAATGCGCCATTTAGTGATGAAAGCACAGAATGACGACATGAATGTACTACCACGATTTGATCAGAAACTGTCATTCTTGCTAGAAATTAATTTCAATGATTCTGAGATTTGCATTTGTACTTTTTTTTTCCTCCCAGAATCTATTGTAATACAACAGTTCTCTCTCAACATCAAATGATGGCACTGCTTCCCATATGAGTAAGTCTCTGTATTCCTACACTACCATCCACAAGAGGAACTCCCTATTATTATGAAACCTTCATTGTCACACCATTAAAAAAAAAAAAACCACCACCAAAAACCACACCACACAAAAAATCCCACAACCATTGCAATGTTAAGAACTAAAGTGTACTTTTTATAGGATTACAGCATATATGGAACCAGATGTTATTTTAAGAACAAAACTCTGAAAACTTATTAACATATTTGGTACTACAATTATAATTTAATTTAAGTGAATACAACTGACAACTTCTGAAAATGGGTCAAGAAATCATATTTCATTATTCAATGTCATTAAGACTTATCTTTCAGAAAACACAGAAGAAACCTGGAGCACTGTGCACTGGAGATCTGTGCAAGGTCTTTTTAGGAAAAAAAAAAATCTATTTTTATTTTAGAATCCAAGTTTTAGAATATTTTTTTTTTAAATAATAAATTATTCCTACCCAGAAGCATGGCTTGAGGTTAAAACACTGTGCAGAGACTGAAGATACGGGTTGAACTTTCAAACTTACGTGCCTTGGAAAAACCTTGCCTCTCTATCTCATGTATCCAAACGTAAAATATCATTTTCCTCCACCAAGAAAGTTATTACACGTGTAGTCAGTGTTCTGAGATCACTCGACTACTCACAGACACGTTCTTCTGTCAAGGAATTGCAATAATGCATCGTAACCGTCAGGCTACTGTGGCACATTTCCATTCCCACACCTACATCAGAACTGCATCACTGCAACACTGCCCAAAGTATTTCTAGGAAAAGCCACGAAGAAAACCAACAGGCAGACAGACTCTTCTGGTTAAGAAAATAGCCTATATACAATTGAAAGGAAAACCCAGCTGGGAAAGGCAAGGGGAAAAAATCATTGCAGAGCCTTTTTCATAGAGGAAAACATGAAATCACACACAGAGAACATTTATTTATAAGGTATTGGCCTTGGGAACCAACTAAATTCACTTGCTGGTCAGCCCAGTGTAACAGCAAACATCAGTGTCTCGTAGTGACTGATTGAATGAACAATTAGGCCCCAAAATAAAGCTTTAACATGTGAAAATAACATCAAAAGCACATTCCAAACAGCTCTCCCTCCGGCGTGACACATACTCAAACACAGGTCCAGCCTGGGCTAGAAATACGCTCTTGTTTACAATGGGTATAATCTTATCAATGCAATCTGTGATGAACACAGGCAAAACTGTCAGAGGGACTCACCGACCCCAAAGTAGGTAAACTGTAAGAGCTGCATTAGTGCAACTATGTCCATGTTGGTCACTAACAGGAAAATCTTCTGCTCCAGGGAAGTCTGCACTCTGCCCATTACAACCAAGTAAGAGTATGAATCCTTTTTTGGATTAGGAAGTGGTACTAGGTAAGAAAATACACACTGCCAACTGCAGCTTTTACAAATGCAAATGATAGCTACTGTCTGACCTTGGAGTAAATCCGTATTTTTAAAGAAAACATAACAAACTAGTTTCTAGCCTATTTTCAAAGATGCAGCCAAAGACCAGTCAAAGTTTATCTGTGCTGATGAAAAACTTATTAAACAAAAGGCAGCAAACTGTTTAAGCATTTTCAGCTCCAAAAGCTCTATGTATCCTGACAGCATGACTACACAGATAATAAAGAAGCAGAAGCAGCTAGTTTCATGACCAAAAATCCAAAGAAACTTTTATGAAGTCATGTCTCCTCCTCCAAGAGATGGTACCTTTTAGTAATGTATGCTTTTTCCTATCTAGCTGTGTATTTTGCATTTTACTTTAAAAGCTTCCATATAAAATAAGAGATCAAAGTGCAATATAAAATTATGACTTGTTAGCATCAAATTTTTGAGGTAATAATGAATCTGCCCCGTATACTTACCTCTGATTCTTTATCACTTAAAGATCCCAAGCTTCCGAAACTGTGATTTGAACTTTCGTTATTTGTTGAGGCCTACCAAGACAAACAAAATACTAAATATTATATACAGATTTATAAAACAGCTAATCCACTATTATCATCCACAGTTACAGAAGTAAAATTTCATGCTTGCAAGGAAAATTGATTAACTGTAGAGCACTTGTGACTTGCAAGGGGGATAAGAAGTTTGACAGGTGGCTGTTTTGACAGAGCACAGTAAATTCTGTATTTCGACTGCTTTTAAGCCACGTAAAACCCTAGAACATTCAAAAATCTTTCAGTCTTATTTGGGAATAGCAAAACATCCAATGAAAAACCGACCAAATGATTGCACAGAATGGGCTTAAAAAGCCAATACTGCTCAAAGTGCAAGAGACTACTAAACATTTTCATTTTTCAAAGAAAAGGAGGGTTTAATTTTCTGCAAGACAGATACAAGGCTATTGCAAAGATTTTTTTTTTTAATCCATTCAAAGACAGAAAATGACAACCTATTGACAATATTATTCTACATTCTTAAAACAAACCATTTCCCCCAAAGTAACAAATTTAGACTCGTGAGGGAAAAAAAAAAGATAAAAACTGTGAAATAGTCTCAAGTTACAATATTTATTTAGAAATTTCCTACGGATGATTTATTCAGAGATCTTTCGAACACAGAATGGCAACAAGGACATTTTATTGAAAGAGTCTGTTCCACATTCACATAACAAAAGATGCCAACATCAGTTGAGCTTCTTTTTATTAAAAGAAAAAAAATCTTATACCGCTGGATTATTCTCTTCCATATAGGAAGGCAGAACAAATACTTTGAAGTGAAACAACAACTAATTCAACAACTAACAAATACTCAGCTTGCTTCAAAGCGTTAAATTCCAGCACTGCATCAGTTTGCACGACAATTCTGATCTGTGACATCTTCTGAATAACTAGATCATTTCTGAATTAAAATTTCTGGAGAAATGTTAACTAAATCCACAAAATTTCCATGTGTGTTCCCCCCCATGCAGTCTCTAGTATAGAAATGCCTATACGTAGTTCTTCCTTGCGATCTCTTGGTATCTCGTCATCGGAGTCAGCTAAGACAATAATCTCAGTAAACTATATTCATATTTTCACCCTTGCTTACTGGAAAAGCTTGAAGATGATGGGCTTTTTCCCCCCCAACAATTCCAAAACTCTTCAGCAAAACAGTAGATAAGGGTAGGCTTTCAAAATAGTAGTCCCAACAAATAAGAGTCCATCTCAATTTAATTACTAGAAGAATAATGACCTAGAATGTTTCAAAAAATAACCAGTAAATGCAGCTGCAACCTCTGTATTGTCTTGCTAGGTTAGGAAAATAAGCATTTGGTACATGTGGATTTGGGTATGTATGCGAAGAGGAAGTTTTCTCTTTTTTGCCTTCAACATGAAAGCAGACCGGTAGAGATCATATTTATACATCACATTTTCGCAGTTACCTCTGCACATCAGATCAAAAAGGTTTAATCAGGATTTTTAATAAAAATCAGATAAGCCTCTCTCAACATCCCCCATCAAGACTAAAGACTATATTTTAAAAAAAAAAAAAAAAAAGAAAAAATTCCAAACACAGCCCAGATCAGCTACTATACTTCATGTTACCTGTTTGGATACATTGAAGAGTCAGAAAGAAAAGAATTACAAACAAAACTGATATAATTGCCATTTTACTGATGGTGGGATAAATCACAGGACTAGATATAGACTAGAGGTATTCCCCTCTACCTCCCTGCCTCCCAAAACAAAATAAAAAGTAAGCAGGAAAAAGAAGAGATATTGCTCTGTATACTGAAGATTATTTGTGGAATATTTCTGGTCAAAGGTAAGAAGAACAGTGTCTTAGGTGAGGATCTGCATCAATCAGAAGACAGTGGTAGTAGTATACAATTATCAAAGCATTTGGTAATATAAAAAAAAAAACAACCAACTTTACCCAGCTATTCATTTGGAAACCAACTGGCTGAGATACAATTATCTGTTCAAACAGATCTTAGAATGTGTCAGGGACAAGAAATTTATGTTTTACATGGCAGAGTGAAAAAGGAAATTAGCTGTTTTAAATTTCTTCTTTTTTTTTCCTGGCTAATTTGGATGAAAAACTGAGAACCTGAAAGTAGAATGTAATTTGGGTAAAAGTGAAATCAGCTGAACAACAGACAACAAAAAAAGACTTGAACAGATTTATGGAAATGGTAAGCAGCAACTCACAGGGATCAAAGTTTAAAGAAAAGGAACCCCAAGAAACTTGGTAATTACTTTTAAAGAAAATGTATTACACACACAGCAGTAGACAGATTCTGAGGAAGAGAGATTGGCAATAAGGCAAGGGACCAACACAGCTGTATCAAAAACTAATAGAAGGGTTTATAAATACACTAAAAGTTAAATGAAGTTAAAAGAAGGTACAGATCTAGTCATGAAAAAGGACAAATAGTCATTTGAATTATGAGCAATTACCTGAGCAATTACAATGAGCTAATAAAATAGGGGAGTAAATAGTACTAGAGAACCCAAGGAAGAAAGAAACAAAGATGGGCCAGAATTAGTGGGTTTGTCTCTATCTAATTTTAATCATAAGATATGGCAAGTATACATTTTTGCAGTCATAATTAGAAGGCAATTAAATAAAAAGAGAAAACAACAGTGCATCAACCACACTGTGTCAATCCAACTTGATCCTTCCCCTGATCATTTAACTCACTTCTTGGTTAAGATGGTAGTAACAGCAGTGATATATCACCTTTTTTACAGCTTTGTGGCAGTTACCTTCATGCCACCCCCAAAAACAAATCAAGAAGGTATGATGCAAGATCACTATGCACTGATTTCAACTCTTTATAGTTTGTTAATAGTCATCAATACATGACACGACTCCAGAAATTTCATCAACGTCTGCTATCGGGTAGTATTTTGTTCAGAGTGGTAATTAAAATGTGGAATAGGAAGTAAAAAATACTAACCAAGTTTGTGTAAAATACTTAAAATATGAGGGCACTGCAAACACTTTGGAAACAGAATTCAAAAGTACTTTGGCCATGGGGAAAATGTGCCTAAAAATTAGTATTATATCTTTTTAACATCAGCTGATTAAGTACTACACTTGGTGAAGAACATTCAAATGCACAAATACAAAATGGAGTACCTCTGGCTAGGCAATATTATTGCAGAAATCAGTCTTGGGAGTTGAAGCTAGTAACTTGAACAGAATTTGTAATAAAGGCAAATTTATTTTGCAGATGTATCAACTGAAGGGTAATATATGACATATGGAAGGTAATTAAACCCTGCTATTCAACGTTCTTAAGGTTTTTCCTCAAGTATTGCATCCTGGTTTAGATACTAACAGACAGACTGCAGAAAGTCTACAATGAAAGTAGGTAAAATTGATATAAATGTCTGGAAAAGTTGAAAGAATTTGGCTTTGTTAATCTAGAAATATTAGTCTTCAAACAAATTTAATCTTAAAAACAGAGGTCACACCAGACTCCCTGTGTCTATTTCAAGCCGAACTGTAAGTAGTTCGCCATCTGCAGAAGGGACAACTCCACTTAAATATGGGAAAAACTTCCATCTCTGATCACATGTGCACTAGGGCAAAACCACAAAAGAGCCTGTATAAGCCCATTCTTTGGTGTTTTTAAGAACAATTCAATGTCCGTATGTCACCGATACGTTCAGGATAAACAATCTTATCTCAAAGCAAAATAACAGACTAACAAGAATTTTCCTGAGAGCCTCTTCCAACCCGGTACTTTTGCAAGTAAATCACATGGGCAATATACAAGTGAGACAGTGTGAAATAAATTAGTATTTCAAAGATGATAGATCTGCATGACTGCTCTTAGAACTTACTTTAGCTCCAACACTGCAACTTCCAGTACTCCCAGTGCTGCCACTTACTACTCCTGTAAATCTTGCTTCTAACAATTCTTGTCTTCTTGGGTCCAGGCTATGAAGCTCATCCATTGCTCCTAAAAAAGATAAATAAATCAATTATATTCCCTAATATCTGCAGTGGAATATTTTACAAACAAGCCAAACATACCACTATGCAAAGAAAGGATTTATACCCTCAACTTGACAATGGTTCACCAGCTGCTACCTAATAACGAATGCACTCAATGAATTCCAGAAATTATGGGGAAAGTTCTGTGTATTGGAATAGCCCTGTCACTTTTGGTGAAAACTAGAACCTGTTAGAGGCCTGTAAGAGACATGGAGCCTGCAGTGTGCGATATGCCAAACAGGCAATTATTTCTAGATTAAAAACTAGCTGACAGGAGCAAAATACTTTCCAGCATAAAACCTTCCAATTCTGCAATCCCCTTGTTTTCCATATTATTTAGGAAATTAATTGTTTAGGCTATCAACGTATCAATGTCCAAGACAAACAAGTAAGAATCATAGGGAAAAGAAGGAAAATCAGAAGGTCCCCAACATGTGCAAGAGAACGCAGGGTGATATGGAGGTTCAAAGGGCAGAGAAGCAAGGAGCGGGATCCGCAATACGGAAGGCACGAAGAGTAACCGAGACCCTTGCAGAGGTGGTGCCTCGGATGGAGCCCTGCTCAAGGGGGTAAAGCAGTGCTGCTGGCATCGGCAGGGAAAGTGAGGTGGAAGGAAATGGAGGAACAAAAGGAGTTTCTGATGAGCTCAGCCTACATGAGTAGGCTGCAACATGATGTGCAGCTTTCTAATTTGTATTTAAATCACTTACGGCTGTTTAATGAGTCTGAAAGATGATCTAGACAAATAGTCTTCCGTATTTACACAAACTGCATTCTTTGTTTTTGTCTTTTCAACTACTTGAACATTCAGTTTATCTTCAATTGGAAACATTTCAGTTGCTTTATTTTAAATAAGATATTTGATGCCGAAGTCTTTATGCACTATTTTAATAGCATATCCCTCAAGTACCATATACAATGATATAGCCTCATCTTTTTCCAACTAAGACACAACTTATCAAGTCTGTGCTTTTCAGTCCCACAGGACAACACAGCAGTTCAGAAAGGACTGCAAGTAATAACTATGTATATTCAAATGGTACTATGAAAAAAAGCTTTTGGAATTCCCTTTTCATGAAAACTACAGTTGCAAAGTTTAAGTGCTCCTGTTAACTTCTACCCATCAGCTAGGCATCCTAACAACCAAGGCATCAGCATAGCTTTCCTCACCTAAGACACGAGACACTTTCTTTTATGACTCTCGGGAATCTCACAAACCTTTAACATTCAAGAACAAGACAGAACTTTCTGTACCACACATTTTGGCTACTCCTGGCCACGCAGCTAACCCTCCTGGTAGGGAAAGCGCTGGCTCTGCTATTTGGCTAATTCAAGTTGCCCTTGTTCCCGCGGGAAGGCAGATGACGGTGAGTGTGGTGTCCATGCTCCTTTACCGCAGAGCCAGGTACCCAGACCTCCTCTGACGGAAGAAAACCACACCAAGAGAAAAACAGTGGGGAAAGAGATATTTGGGAAATGTGTTGTTGGCAGAGGCTTCTTTTGAAAAATCAAACCACAGGTGGCAGGTTGAGGATACCGCGTTTTGTTTCTGGAGGTGGGGGAATTTACCCAAATGCAGCCACATATGGAGCTGGAGGTCTCTTTTCCAGCAATGCAGGGGAACTACCCAGTTTGAAACTGCAGCTGGCTTATTATCAGCAGTTGTAATGCCGCTTCTGAACTTGCCTAGTAAAAATTCCTCCAATTTTAACATATTTTAGATTGTAAGGTCTCTGGGGTAAAGACTGTTTTACTACGTGTATGCACAGTGCAGAACAATCAGGAATCCTCTTTAAACTCTTGCTTCCTAAAATGTGCTTGTGTACTGCTTCCAAGAGTTTCAAAAACAAATTGTACACTTCTCATATGCACAAAAAATATTTCTTATATTTACACATTGTGCAATAAGGCAATAAGGCTTTTTTTTTTTAAAAAAAGCAGATGTGTACAGCATATCTTTCCTAGTATGTATGTGATCTGTACCTTAATGGGAAAGTATTGCTCTGAAAGAGCGTAAGAAACTAATCACACCGGATTTGTCAGGTGAGTTTAAACGATTATTGTTTTGCTTCGTAACAGTGAAAGTGTTTAAGTGCATGCCACTCTGAAATAAACAATTTTAGTTTACCAAAGTAACTCGTTTAATGAAGCAGGACTAGCAATATTTTGATTTACTAGCCTACTTGACAGTCACTGCCCACAAAAGTTCAGAGCTTACTTAAAATTACTGACATAATTCTAGGGATTACAAACCACGCATATATTACAGAAACAGATACTACCATACCCTATATTGTTTACTTTATGAAATATGGGAAAGTAATAATCACTGTGGATAGCTAAGGCTTATTCGAAGTGCTGCAGAGTAAAATTGCTACTGCAGGTCTCACGTACTGTATCTAGATACTAATGCACTAAATAGATCAGCGCCCCTGGGTTACCTTACCAGTCAGAATGGTAATTTAGCAGGTAGAGGGGTAGTCCACAGCACAGATTAAATACAATCCTTCATTTTTTTTTCTGCTCAGATTTTAAAGCCTACACACGCTAATGTATTTTCTTCATTATTTCTGCTGGAGTGGTTTTTTGTTGCTGTGTTTGGGGTTTTTGTTTAGGTTTGGGTTTTGTTATTGTTGTTAAATATCCAGAACCAAAAAGCAACACACAATTAACATGTACACTCTGCCATCCTTGTGATCTGAAGGACAAGACAGAAAAGCTGGATTCAAACCTTCTTTCAACACACAGCAAATCCTAGGAAGATCTATTAAGCTGTCCTCCTCGTTTGTGCTGTAATTTAAAATACACCATTCACTCCCAGACACACAGCTGTCTTTTCAAGAACATGCAGTTCTGTACAATCCTTCAGTGCTCAGCACAAGTTACCTACTTTTAAAGGTACTGTAAGCTTTAAGGCACTTCAGGTAAGGGACAAAAACCAGAATTTTTTTAAACACCAGACCTTATAAATTCTCCTGCTCACAGAACACCTTGCTGGCCACAAGACTGACATAACTTACAGTTTTGAAAATATACCCAGATTTCTTACTTGAGCCAACTTCACTCCTACTCCTGAGACCCAACTCACTAACTCAAAGGACATGCAACCACATTACACAAGTACTTACAGCATATTTACGACGCTAAATGAAAGACTGCCATTGCTACCACTGCCATTCAAACTTTTACTATCTTCCAAAAGAGAACACCTGGAAGATTACCCGAAACTCACAGAAGAGCCCTAAAAAACTACTTTTCTTTATTTTTTGTAACTGTTACAGATTTTGGAATGCTGCTTCTAGTAATTTTTTTAAAAAGTTACCAATACTACCTAGCTGTTGTATTTTTGGGAGTGGTGGTATCTTCCATACTAATTTATCTTTCAGAACCATATACAACATCTCCTCTAAAAACTAATATAAAATATACAGATTTCTTGTTCTGAAAAGGACACTTTTTGCAAGAACTCTTTTGAAAAAAACTCCAAACTTCTCAAAGAATTTGTTAAGCAATGGGTTATGTCAAAAGTCAAAATTATAAATTCAGAGAAGCAATTTGTAAGCTTTTTCATGGCATTCGGTATAATCAATTATACCGTATTCTACCTTAGCAAAACAGAGATGTAAGGAATCAGAGGATTCTCCATGGTAGTTTGTATTTTTCAGAACTGGTGACCAGAAAATAATAAAGTACAACTACGCCTGTACCCCAAGGCCCCACGCCTCCAAATATACAAATACTTGCAAAAGATCCAGTTATTTAACCAAATACTTGCTCAGACCTCAGTAAAACTGACATTTTAGGAGAAAAAGTTCATCAGAGTTGCAACTGCAAGTCTTCACCTCCTAAAACTGGATCTTTTGGGATACACACATACTACGATCTCTATCTCAAACACTGCTAGACTGCAGAGCAGCGTTGCAAACCCAAACACAAAGGCTTGACAGATCAGACATGTTTTTCTTTTCCACTAAATATGGAATCAAGCTCCAAGACTCAATCTTTATCTTCGACTCTCTTATTACCCTGAATGGACTCTTGTTATCTGGCAATCAATTACAGCTTCGAGATGAAGAAAGATCAACAGCTTCACACATTGTCAGCTTTCTACAATGAAGATAAAGTTCATTATGCAGAAGCCAGATTCTTCTTAGAACAACCCTCCAGATTAGATTGAGGCCCCCTTCTCCTGAATTCAAGGCCAGCACAAACCACCTTTCACTTAAGTGAAAGGCATACTGGTTTGGTCTGGTTTCTTTAACAGACTTATATGCATATAGCTTTTAATGCCAAAGCAAAATACTTCAACACAGAAACCTATCTATTGAAGAGAAGAAGACAGTTCAACAATAGCCCAAATGTAAATCGAATTTCCTAATGTTCTCCTAGTAGACACTCAGATTTTATGGTAACTCACATAGTATGAGAATTATGTACAACATATTTTTAGGAACACTTCGCATTAACATTGATAATATTACCACCACACAGCCTCTTCACTGACAGTAGCATCCTTTAGATCAGTAAAGCTAACTAGTATCCAGCTAAAAGGGTGAGGGGTGGGAAAAAAAAGAAAAAAAAAAAAGGGTACACATTTCAAATGGTAATAAAAGCAGCCTGGATAACAGCTTTTTTCCTCCCCCCCCTCCCCCCCCCTTTAAAAATCAAAATTCCTTTAAAGATATCACACAATCCTTGAAGTTATGAACACCAAACTTTAAGCATGGTAACCATTCCAAGTATAGAACCCATTGTTTAACAGCATTGCAATGCAATCCCTAAAGTCTTTAAGTAACTGTTTATTTCAATTTGGAATATCCTAAATATGCATTTATCCCATTATGTTGATGCTCTAATAATTTAACTTCATAACAACTGAGTATGACAGCTCTTGTCATTCTAGAATACACGTATACCAGCAGATAAAAGGAAAGCTTTAAAATACCAAATGCAAAACAGACTACAGAAAATTAGTAAAAATACAGATTTTTAAATCCTTAAACAGTCTCCTAAAAAAAAAAAAACAACCCCACACAACTACTTTTCTTTTCTTCTTTCACCAACATGAAGATACATTTTGTCTCTGCATCCACGTTTATCTCCTTTTAAGTGAGCTACTTTCTTGTCTTATTTGGAAAAAAAAAAAAATCAACCTAAAACCAAACCAACCAAACCATGCACACAACTTCATTCTTCTCTCTTAACTTTCTTAAACTCTGGACTATCCTTACTGCAGAACCAACCAGAAAGGACTTTTTCATTCTCCAGGAAAACAAGGTAATGAAACTAACATTTCTACCTCCAAGAAAACAAACTATTTGGTAGCAAACTATTTTGTGGTTAGGTAAACACTAGCAAGTCATCGTCATGTTGATCAAAGTCTCTTCCTATTAATAGTAAAACTTTCTATTTATTACAGCTTATACTTTATATATGCTTCAGTCCCTTATAAAGCCAATGGGCAATAAAGCAACCCAGAACAAGTTGTCAGTGACGGAACCACAGAGCTCTAAAATACAAGTCAAAAAGCAAGGCAAACCAAAATACAGTAAGACATCAAACTGTATGGAGTGAATGCAAGTTTCTTGATTTTTAAATTGGAAAAAATGACACCTGTTCCATTTAAAAATAGAACATTTGGGCTGTGAGATTGAGAAATGAATCAAAAAAACCCACAAAGCTGACCATTGCTAAACCATGTCTTGAATAGCCTTTTTCTACAGCCTGTTTTGGGGAATCACAGAAAACAGAATTGGAAACAGCCTTGAAAACTACTAATGTGCTAAAAAACTAAGTTGAGATGCTAGTATGATGGCATAAAGCCAAGCAGCAGTAAATTGAGAAGAATTCAATTCTAAGATAACAGCAAAAACACAGCCCCGCCCTTAGCAGAAGGCTCTGAAGTGCATCACCATCCAACATGAATCACAATCCTGAGGCCACAGTCATTCAGTACCGCGGCCTCAGAAGTCAAGAAGGTCCCACTCAACCTAAATCAGCAGTCAGCAGAGCAGCAAGATACAGTCTCTGAGATTTAAAATAAAATAAACAAACAAAATCCCAGAACTATATTTACCTCCTAACAATAGCTACATAACCAAAACCTACAGGACACCATTTACCAAGACTGCAGGGTTCCAGCTCTTCCAAAATACTTAACAGAATAACAACAAACAGCTACAGATCACCCATGACAAAGTTTAACCGGGAAATTCAGAAATGCTTATAATCACCGGCTTTCCAATCAAGAGGACTGACTTCTTTTACAGAGGACTACGTAGCTACTATTAACCTCCAAGCAACAGACGACATGAAAAAGTACAGGGTACTACATTAGAGTTTAAAACCTCCACTGTAGCTGAAGTCAAACAGCAGAAGTAGATGCAACAGAAAAGGGGAAAAATACATCCTGGTGTTCAAGTGCAACTAGCTGTTTGAAAAGATCTTAAGTGATAAGAAATTCCTAATGAGAGAGACACATATCTAAGCCCAGGGTCAGGAAAACAGAATCCATTTAATTAACCAAGAGTCTTTTTAAGTGCACAGTGAAAATGCAGTATTTCTCAGTCCCTGAGCCGGTAACACTGAAGCATACAACACAGAAAAAGAAGTATAAAAATAGCATTTCTCACTGAAGTTATCTTCTCTATTTAGGCACTTCTGTCTCCTAACAAACACACTCCCATCACTGCTAAGGTGCCTAGGTGAACTTAAAATGCTTTTCTTAATAATCTAAAGAGAATTTTTATTCCACAAACTGATCCTTTTAAAATGAGAAAGACTGTGTCCAAAAGAATGGGCAAAGGTATGCGGGCAAGCGAAAGGCGACTACTGCTTATGGGAGGCTGGGGGGTGAAAGAAAGGAGGGAAAAAGCTGGATAATTAGCAGGCAGACAGATCAGGCTTTAGTCTACCTAAAACTTGTAGAAGGGAAATAATATAACTGGGAAATTTTGGCCTAAAAAAGCACAACTATAGTAAATTTAACAAATTATAAAGAAAAACATCTTCCCTATAAACATCAGAAGACAGCAGTTTTTGACAAATATGATTTGAAAATCCACTTCCAAAGTGCTTTTATAAAATTTGTGTCTGCTGATTACAGTTGTACAATTGTTGGATGCAAACTCATTAAAATACAAAGTAGAGGAAATAAGGTTTTTCTGATGGGGAGGAAAAAAAAACCCCAAACGCAACAACTTCGGACCAATTTCTCACGAACTAAAGAGCTGATGAGGAAGAGCATTTTGTTTAGATTGTTGGGTTACCTGGACTTTACCATTCAATAATAATTCTTCTGGTGCTGAAAAAACAGGAGAATACTCCCTGTGTCCCTCCTCTCCGCAAGATGCAGCCTATTTCTTTTTGGAAGTCTTTTCCAAAGGTTTTTTCAAATGACTGTAGCTCACTTTTTAAAAAATGCTGTTTGAAGGTTGCTTATTTCACTTTTCCCAATGGTTCAACAGTCCAGAAATTTGATCTAAAACAAAGAAAAAACTTTGGCTGCTGGATAGATAAGTAATTTTCTGCAAATCATTCTACAACAGAAATCAATTCTTTAACGCTAAAAAAATTGTAATGATCTTTAGATTTCATCTTTATGCTGCCAGTTTTTGGATTTCAATTGTCTGGCCAACAACCTGGAAAGGAAAAGTGAATTACAGAGAAGTATGTTCCTGAGGGAACCTCTGCTAACGCCTTGAAGAAAGACTTATGAATAAACCACTTGGGCCAACTCCAGATCAGCTAGGAGACATTTGTGGCTAACAATCTAAGAATGTTTAATTCTCTCTGCCTTTCAGCTAGACGCCCTGTTCTAAAGATCTCTTGGCCATTATGTGTCTCATCAGACGGCTGTAGGCAGCAGAGGCAGAGATGAATTTACAAGTTGCTTACCAATGCCTTTATTTGGCCACAAACCAACAATATATACTCATGCGTGTGGGTATATGCCACAAGGATGGGAACTCAGAATGGCTCATTCAGAGCTCAGGGAGTGATTCATACAACAGAGAGAACAATAGCTCCCCAAGGGTCTGTTCTATTGTAATTGGGGCTGAACCAGGCATGCAACTATGTCCAAGGCAAGGCAGTGATGCCTCCTTTCTGATGAGTGCCTCTACCAATCCTACCCCTTGGAAGTACAACTCAACTGCCTGAAAGCCACATATGGCTCAAAAACGATGCACTGGCCTCCTGAAGCAACCAACAGCTCTTATTTCTGAGTGACAGCATTTTCCCTACATATTGCATAAAAGTAATTGCACTTTCCTTCAACATCACAGACAACAAACCTATTGCACAGGTGTAAGCACAACCTGTTTGAGGTGCAGCACAGTACCGAAGAAAGATAAGCACTAATGTAGGCAATAGAAAGACTTGAAAAGAAAGAGGAAACCCAACTGACTGAGCACCTTTAAAAATTACATCCCAAACCTGCAAAGTGATAACATGCATGCCTATGGCAACTTTCAAGACCGAAGTCTGCCTAACAATTAATGGTGCTGATGGGTCTGAAAGCTTTTTTGCAATATTCACTGAAACAATGTGTTTCATTCCATGGCATGCTGTGTCTTATTCCAATCCTGTTCATTGAAAACAAGAGTCAACATCTAGTTTTACTTAGCATGTAAATCCTTGTAAGAGGTGAGTTTTTAGCCAGACTTTTCTTTATGCTAGCTTCTCCTGAAGGAATTCTTCACAAATCAGATTTTTTTCATCTTGCCCCAGAAATTACTACACCATTATTTTTGCAGTAGTTTTTCTCATATTAATGATAGGAGTTGGCAAGTATAGAGTAATTAATAAAGAGAAGATAAAATATAGCATAGAACATTCAACATTGCATCTACCTATCCATTTCCCAAACTTCTAATATAACTCCACATGCACCACGTACAGGAAGCGTTAGCATAGCAAATACTGCTATGAGCAACAGAACCACGACAAGGTCCTTCCTGAGTCTGTTGAATGATGTTTAGTGCAGTGAATGAAGGGAAGAAGGGACAACTGAAAGAACATACATTATATTACTAGTATCTTGAAAGCTTTTTATCTTGGAATTGCCACCCTTCAACAGCAGTAAGGTGACTACATTTTGAAGATCGGTGTCACTGTATTTTTTCCTCTGCTCCCACACACCTTAACTAGACAAAAACTGAATTCAACAGATCAGTTCAAGGGCACAGTAACAGAAACACCTGCTGTGTCCAAACAGCAGAACAGTCCACTTAGAGGAAGAACTGCCCACATGCAAAATCCCCCTCCATGTCCAGTAATCCCTTCTAGGCTCTTAAAAACAATATTGAGTTAGGTAAGATCAGAATGTACTTCCTATGTTGAAATCCCAAATTGCAAGATCTTTCCCCATCATGAGAGCCCTCCTATATCAATTAAACAGAAAAGCCACTACAAAAAATACTCCATAGGAAAGTAGCATCAGTGAATAATATCCCTTCTGGAAATGTCCTACTTCAAAGACTTACTCATACAACTGAGAGCTTAAATAATAAAAAATATGCTAAAAACAGATTTCCTAATTGTTGGCTACAATACCGTATGCAGAACAAGCCTGACAAAGAAGTCAACACTCTGAACATATACAAACTAGATAGGTGATATCCTGAATATGTTCGTTACAAGGAATGGTATCCATTCCTTTGAAACTTGTCGCTATGTAATCCCAAGTGTCGTATTTTCCTGCTTTTTTAAAAACCGGGATTACTCACCTGCAATTGTTCTCTAGATTATTCTGAACTGCCAAGAGCGATCAAAGAGCAGGTTCTGATTTGGCAGAAAGATTTTGGTAGCTTTTCAACACCACCAACTTCTACCATTTAATAGCAAACTGGCAGAGCCAGAGTGTTTCAAAGAAACAAGTAGATTTGTTAACATAGTCTTCACTGACCGTTTTGCACTCTTCACAGCTAAAGATAGTGATACCCAAGAGCAGGTTTATTGACTAGTTGACTCTCACTGTCTGAAGTACTACTCTAAGCATTTAGTCCATTCAGAACAAATGTATAGATACTGAAAAACAAATGCATCTTCAGTAAAACTATTCTTTAATGACAGCATCTGATTTGAACATCTGCTACAGTGATGGAATAATCAGAGATACAAAGCACTCATTTAAAGTGCTTTTAATAAAGTTTTGTTCAAGACAACTGCCAGTTTTGGCAGCAACTGGCTAGCCAACCAATACATCCTCCTGATATTTCTTGTTGTCTCTGACCACTATAGTCTGTGCCTCCATTAACCTCTCTAAAGTCTCCCATAAGGCCTTAAACAATCACATCCAGGTTCCATGCAGCTTTCTCCTGGAAAGGGAAGATTCATTACACAGTTGTAAGGTCAAAAGCAGTAACTTTTCTTTCTCCAGAGTTAAGAACAATGTTCTGGTTAAGGAAAAACTACACTAAATGCATTGTTTTATGTTTGCATTCCACCAAGTTAGAAGAAAGATTAGAAGAAAATATGATGGCACCCCTTTGGGATGCTTTAGTCTACTGGAGATCCTTGGTCAATCAAAAGCAAAAAAGTCCTTGTTAGTGTCCCATAGGACAGTATCAGTGTTGCTGTATTACACTGCATTACTACTACGATCGATAAACAAATATACAACACACAGACAAGAAGTTTATGCTTATAATCCCTCTATAAGGTAGGAAAAACCTATTTATATTTTACAGAAAGCACCTAACGTCTTGGCCAAAGTTACACAAGACATCTGTAGCAGGAACACTAAAAGACTGTCCTCCTAGGTAGCAAACATCTGCCTTGAACACAACATTATGTCAAGAGAGATAAAAACTAATACAGCCTGGGCCGCACACATGCAGGTGACGTGCTGCCTGCCTATCTCTACCAGCTCCCTTTTCATCTCTGTGTAGAGGAATCTGCAGCAATTACTGTTGCTTCAAGACAGCTCTGTAAAAGGTATCCAAACAGGAAGAGAGAAGCAGAATTTGCCCATTTCAGCTTCATTTGCTGCAAAACCAGACGCTCCCTGTCCCCTTGGGGAAGAGGCAGCGAGCAGGGAGAAGCACACGGCAAGTTCATGGGTCACTTGTTGGCGATGCAGACTAACAGGTCTCAAGCTAACACCAGATCTGTGATACTCTCAAAAAGTGCATCACACTGAACAAAAGCTCACTATTTTCCATCCCTCTATCTATTTCTATGCTGAAAAGGACTAAAAGCCTGGAGCAGTCCTGAAGATGAAATATCTACCTGGAGAAATACCAGAAAGTACAGCAAACTTAATTTGCTGCATTCATTTATAAGGAAACAAACCGGGAGCTCTAAATGCTCCAGTACATGAAATGGCTGTTCTGCAAGAATTTAAAATGACACAGGCCTTTTGCACATACCAAAAATAAACAGTAGTTTCTGCTATCTAAGGAAGGAGTGAAAAGGAAGTTAAAAGCAGAGGTCACCTACCGAGCAGGAGGAGAGCTAGCAATGCCCCTTCCCACAGCATTTTTGGTTCTCACCCTCACTCAGAAAAAGTAAACCATGAAGGAACAAATATAAATTGTGCATGTTCTCCCCAAATAAATTTGTCTGGGAGTTACCTATAGGGTAGAAAGGTAGTCCAAAAAAACCCAACAATTTCATCGAATGAATTTATCTTATTTTTCTGAGTTATAATACCAGTCATTCAGTATTTGAAAGCTGTATTTGTGTCAATAGGAGTGTGTTTCAGTTGTTAATTCCCTGAACTTCCTAATCTCCTTACTTCTGTAGCTCCTACTGCCATTTCTGCCCTCATGATCGTCAAAATCTCCCCAGCGCAGACAGCCCACTGACCCTCGAGGCCGGGGCAAGTGCTCTGCTCCCTGGGGCACACAGGACATAACAAATTGCTGATCACAGTACATAACTCCTAACCTATATTGTTCTTGCCATTACATGGCGAGGAACACGCTACAAATAAGAAATTAAACAAAAACTCCTAACTCTTTCCAAATATATTAATCTATTTCACTCATAACATTGTGATCACTAGAACTTCAACCCCCATATACTTACGTAAGAGGCCACATTTTAACATCAAACACGCAAAAAAGCTTATTACACCTTTAAGATTAAACTGGGACAGTACATTCACCTCTAACTGTAACCACAAGACTCATGAACTATTTTGGCTTTTGAATTACACCATTTTAAGGAAAAAAAAAAAAGGTATTAACCTCAAATAACACTGTCAATTTCCTCCTTTCAAGATACCTCTATGGCGCACACAGCATAGAAAATACTAAAAATTGAAACAAAAAAATTTATATTGAGAGATTTAGACTGCAGAACCACAAGCTTCGTGAGAAACCACCACACCACCGGGCAGCTCATGCTGCGGGGACCCTGCCCCTGGAGCCGAGTGGGGCCACCTTACCTGCGAGAGGGCTCACTGTGCTCTCCTGCAGGCACCCTCTCTAGAGGCTAGGTGGTGCCCAAAGGATCAGGCAACTAGGTACGGCTCCTTAGGGTTTTGTGATTTTTCTTTTTTTTTTAATTTACAACTCAACCAGCAGCCTCTGAACTGACAAGACAATCCAAGCTTCGCTGAATAGGGGAAGAAACTCATTTCCTCAAAGTCCTTTGTAAGGAGGAGCCGCTCAGAATATGGCTCCAAATAGATAAATTACGTGCACACAAAGCCGACATGTTAATGACTACACCTACATTTTCCTAGGACCTTGCAGCATTGCTCCCATTCTACAGATTGGGAAAAAATGAGACTTGTATGAAATCACACCTGAATCAGTTAAAAATCAAGGCTAAGAGGAAAAAATATTTTAAACTTTGTACTCATCCTTCTTACAGCACAGCTACAAAGCCTGTCGATACCAACAGTATACATTAAATTCGGTTGCAACTTTGTGTACTGAACATTTCTAAAAATTCAGCACCCCCCAGTTCACAGACAAAGAAACATCCTATGTAATCATCTGTCAAAAATTCAGTTTCAGTGTTGCTCAGCATTACCATTAAAGAAATCTGCATTACAGCCATTTCTGCCATCCAGCACTCATCACCTAATTTTAAACCAGCTTTCTTTTCTGCTATACTATCACTTTCATTCAAGTTTTAGAAGAATGAAAGAAGGGATTCTTATTCCTTTCAACACGATCCCTTCCTGAGAACTGCCCATCTTGCAGGCTGAGCAAAGAACAGACTTCATGGAACAAAGTCTGCGATCACGTGAATAAAATTTCGTAACATAAATGCAGTTAAAGCCCTGAGGGCAACCAAAAACTACGAAAGGGTAGAGTTACAGAGTTACAAGTCTTTGATATTGCAAATTAAAAAAAAAAATTTTTTTTCACGTATATATTCAAAACATATTTCAAGACACCAGTAAAAATACTTATGTGCAATTAACATCATCCACCACGTAGAAGCACCTGAACACTCAGCTGCATAGTACTTGTTGCCCTACAAAACTAACCACATTTCTTCTTAGTTAAAGGATAAGGATGCTACACTGGCTTCTGTGGACCACTGTGGCCCTAATTTAAGCAAAACCAAGCATGATCCAAGTTCTCTTCCCGAACTGATAGGAGACAAAGCAGGACTTCTCCTTAAAATAGCTCACACCAGAGGTGGGGGAGGACCATGAAATTCCTTGAATGGCTGAAGCGGGCTTCCCACAGCCTACTGCCTATAGCCAATTTGACAGAGACAGAACAGCCAGTGCTACCGGGAGGTAGGAGCACACCTTACCAACAGCTGACAAACCGGGATGCGTTTCACCCGGTGTACATTTAACACAACTGCTTCCACACTCCTGACTTTGGGGGTAGCTAAAGACCAAGCTAACCACACAGGAGATTTTTAAAAACTGAATAAATCTATCAACAAATCTATGACGGACTTACAGAGGATCCAGAACAGAGCCAGGCTTACCTCCATCAGTTAGAAAAGGCAGACAGTCCAAACGAGACCAGTGCCTGTGCAGTCAGGCAACACTAACGCCCTGACGAGTCTCCAGATGCAGGGGGGTACCTGCCACAGCCGCCACGCTCCCCACCCAGCCTGCTGCTTTAGTGGCCTACCTCAGTGATGAAAAGGCAACTGAAGTTTAAGAGCTAGTAAAAGCAACTGCATAAAAACACATCAGGAAGGAGAAAGTTTCACCAAGAGCAGTTCCCAGGGAGAAAAAGAAAGTGGAGCTGGAGGCCACCCTCCTGGCCCTGCCCGCGCCCAGCGGGTGCCACCGCCACCGGCAGGGCCGACGCAGGCTGCGCGTCCCCAGAGGCGGCAGGTACCGCACTGCCACCGCTCGCATGCACGCGTGATGAAGTCTACACGCAGGAAAACTTCTAAATGTGAGGTGGCAAATGCAAACACAAACGACTGAGTACACCATACAGGTTTTGGTATAACTGTTAGAAAAAAATCAGTTTAGTCTCTAACAAAACCCTTTTACATCCCTAACAGCTAGTCACGCTACCTATTTTGGTAGTTACCTGAATCACTAATTCACTGTTTTCATTTACTGCTTTCACATAATAAAATACTGTTCTGCGAGTACTACACACTAACATGATTATTTACCTGAGCGAACTTGTACTAAAAATGTCTTATTTTGCCAGAAATAAACTCTTCTGCTCAGTATCTTTGGATCATTCACACAACAAGCCCAATAGATTCAATGACTCAATGGATGTAACAAAAAGCAATTGTAATGACCTGCCTTGACTTAAACCTTAAACACACGAGGAATTTCCATTAGTAAAGACTGAAAAAATACTAACAAAATCTGTTATTTCCCAAAAATCCCTCATTTGGATCTTTATCCACAACAATCTTAAAACTGGATTTCACCTCTTCTCAAGTGGTACCTGGTGGTCAAGCAGAATTTTGACACCCAAGATAAACCAACATTCCTCCCCAGTCTTCCTAGACACAGGCACCTGCGGCTGCGAGCTCCTACCTGCACGAAGCACTCGCCGCTGCTGCCGGCTCTAGAGCGGGAGAGCTCCCGTGCGGTGACGCGCCGCAGGACACGAGGGGAGAGACTCCCAGCTACATCCTCGCAAAACCCTTGTCATCAAGCGCACCTCCAGCTGGGTGTGGGTGGTCGATGCTTGAACGTCCGGAAGGTTCCTGCTTCTACCGCACTGACCCACTCCCTTTACCAAAGACTACCCTCCCTCCAGCAAAATCAAGAGCATGCACAAATGAAAGCTGAGCAGGGGGACTGCGATTTGAGGAGGAAAATGACAGTTTAGGGAAGCAGAGGAGCAGGACGAGACTGGAGGTCACCCCTGTGGCCCAGCACCAGTCAGGAAGGGAAACCGGCGGCGGGAGGGGGCAGGCTGAGGGATCTGGTCTAGGAGAGGGCGCACCCCCCCCACAGAGCCATAGGGATGGTGGCACAACGCCAAATTCTGTAACTTCTGATAGTCACTGGTGCTGCTGCCTCATCGCTCGCTTCCCTTCGAGAGACAGGATTTCAAAGCCGCAAGAACAACAACAAAAAAGTAAAAATAGCAGGTTCTCTCTCCCCCCCCCCCCCCCATCTGTATGAACAAACTTCAAGAAAAAGAGAGATGTAAGGAAAACAGCAGGAAGGTGGTGTCAGACGCTGGCAGAGACTGGTGCCTGTTGTTTGCACTTCTCTAGAAGAGGAAAACAAGTGAAAGGCTCAGAGAGAACAGCACGTTGCGATTTTGCCAGGAGAACAAATCAGGTCAACTTTCAATCACACAACACGGGGCAGGGGGAGGAAATCACTATTAAGGTCATTTACTGGAAATTATTTTGTTGCCATAGCTTCAATATTTCATTCTCAAATTATAATATATGTTGTGAGTATAACAAATAGGGAGAAAAATACAAGAAATATAATATTAATATATAATCTAATACACAACCAGACTGCTTTTTTGTGAACTCTACATGTTTCTATTCTTCTGTTTAAAAGCGAACAGCAATATAAAAAGCAAAACTAGCATGATTAATCTAGCAGCCAAATTTTGTATCATCTGCAATACTGATCAGCAGGTTTAACAAAATTACATATTTGAAAAAATGAAACAAGTTTTTAAGAAGTAATAAGAGACAACAGGAATTTAGAACATTTTTACTAAAAAGCAGATGAAGTTTTTGTGTAAGCTTAGCTTGTTTATGAGACTGCTATGGGCGATGGGGGGTCCTAACAACAACATTAGTATTCCTTATGACTAAACAGACAGCTCATCAAGACTTCACACACACATTTTGTGTATATATAAAAGTGTGTACATGCATGATATATAAAATTGCCTCTTCCTTAATACTAACCACTTGGATGTTCTGGACGTGACAGCATGTATCAAGCAAGGGACTGGAAAAAAAAAAAATCTATGGATGCACAATACAAAATACAATCTGACAAGGAAGCAAAGACCATGATATTTTCTTTCATAGCTTGAATACTGGTGTTACCCCTCTTAGGCATTATTAGTATAACAATCATTTAATAATACAATTTAATTTGAAAGAGGTAATATGCAATCTGATTATATAAGTAGAGGTAAATTAAATAGGCAATGAACTTCACAAAAAGCAATCACGTACTGAAGCAATAACATGCATAGCAAAAAGTGCTTTTTGTATCTCATTTAAAAATTCTAAACCTGCACCTTCAGGAATTACTTCTATTTGTATCCTACAGTAACTTTAAAATATGAAAATCCCACTCCTCATAATGGCCCTTCATAATACTAAATACAAAGGTACTCTAACAAGAATTACTCCACTTTATTCAAAGTTAAAGCTTGTAGAAAACTTGCAGGAGAGCCTTTCACCATAGTTCAGTACTGTGAATAAAACTACTGAAACTAAGATGCAACACTAATTATCAAAAAGTTTCTAAAACATGGATCAAAGACACAGCAACCACTCCCAAACAACAGCCAGCTCAAAGAATAACTGACTTGCAAAAGAAACAAAAACCATACAAAAAACCTAGTGACTAATACCGATAAACCTACTCTTAATAATCTATAATCACCACTACCACAACTAAAAGAAAAAAAATTACTTCATGAAGATAATTACACCACCTAGACCATCACCACTCTTCTCGCCACAATGTAAGTTCTCACCCGGCTGGTGAAGGGAACACACCGGGGGGAAAAGAGCTGGGAAGGGGAAGCAGGACACTTTCCTGCACATACCTTAGCAACAACAAAGGACTTTTACTCTGAACAGTTTCAAAACTTCTGATGCATCTTTTAATACAACTTTTAACAGAACTGTTAGAAACAGATCATCACCCAACAAGACTAAAAGAATTAGCCAATAAATTAAGACCTCTAGCGTAATACCTGCAAAATGTTTTCCTACATAAACTACCATAATATTTGTAAAAGATAAAAAACCAAAGCTATTTCAAAGTTACTCTATTTTTCAGCATACAAACAACATATTTATTAAGAGAACTGGTTTCATTACAATCTTGTATGTGCAAATACGGGTGGTCTTTAGAATAATATCACTTGGAAAAATATAAAGCTTGCTGTAAGTCACCAGTGTCAACCAAAAAAATTTGTCCTGTCTAAACAAACAAACATATTTTAAATTATAATTCTGTATATATTAATTTAAAAATACATGTCTCTACTGATGTTAAAGAGAATATTATTAATAATGTGTGGATTTTATTTTCAATTGCTTTATAATGAAAACACCAACTTATTAAAGGACACTACTTCTCTCATCACTTTTACTAGGCATAAGCTAAGAAATAGCAAAGACCGCAACCTTCCTGAGGACCAAAATAGCTAGAAAGAGGGTATTAGGGCACAAAAAAAAAAAGCATTGGCTGAAGTACAGCTGCAAAATTTAGGACAAAACTGTGGAACCTATGAGAACACAGCATTAACTAGAAAAAACAATACTTAACAAATACAACTATGCAGTGTACAGGCCCGATTAGCCTAAGCCACAGGGGTGAAAGAAAGAAGTATTAGAAATCCTACTTGTAGCATCATCTGAGTTTGTCTCCATAGAATCAAGAGGTCCAAGAGTTCAGTGGTGAAGAGAAATGGGAAATACCTCTGTCGTTAAAGCTGCGTGATCCCAAGGGCATCAGAGACCCACTGAGTGAAGACCAGGATCTAAATTATATTCTTTCAGACTTACAGGAGTTATGAAAAGCAACTTAAATATTTATTGGTATATTTAACATTACTTTCCAATTTGTTGCCCTTATGCATACAATTCAGAGGTTCTATTACTTATCAAAAAAATAAAAACTTGCAGTCCACCAGAAGGTACGGCTGCAGGACACAGTGCTTGAAGCATCTATATGCTTTGAGCTCAAGGTACAGTCATAAAATTAAATATCTAAAAGGTTGGGTGTATGTGAAATCATACAATGGATTTTTCCAAAAGCATCAAGATTTCCTGTTATTCCTCAAAAAGGTATTTTTCTTCCTTTTTTCTTATAGGTATAGCTGTATTAGAAGTCCAAAGAAAGGGGACCCAGTACTTGCCTATCTCCAAGTAATTATGGTCGGGCTTCATTTCCTGTAAAAGGCACTCTGGAGTTTCTTACCACTATCCTCATCTCTTAAAATCTGAAGTGCAGAGTGCTTTGTTCTTAAGGACGTTATAAAGAAAGCACCGTGGCCTTTAAGTTTCCATCCACTTAGAACTGTGCAGATATGATGAGGCAAGATACATTGCCTAATGCTCCTGCTGCCACCTCTCAGCAAGCAGAGGCGGTCCCAGAGAACACGGACCTTCTCCGTGACGTTTACTTTTACGCAAAATCTCCAGTAAATTAAGTTTCCCATTCCAAAGCGATCAGATTCCCGTCACAGTTGTGTAATCATCCAACAACCCCTAGCTTTCCCTCTAAATCCTTGGAGGACATTTGTCAGCCCCAGAGCCTCTCCAGCTAAAGCTAAAAAGGCCTTCTGAGCACAGGGTGGGTAATTTTTCTTATTTGCATATTTTAAAAATACGCTCCAGCATTAAAACATTTAAGCTAAACTTGGAGCGATAAGAATCTATGGTGAGGTTTAAAGTTTATGATCTATTAAATTCATACAAGGGAAAAATACATTCAAACGATATAAACTTTAATGCTCTGCTGGCAGCCAAACCATCACGTCGCTGGAAGCCGCCGTCGAGCCGCCCAGATGGGCGCTCTGAAGCACTCGACCAGCTTTCACCAGCAACCGCTTCTGCCATTTTCGTTTGTTCAACCACTTCAACAGTTGGTTCACTCGGAACTGCTAAAGAGCAATTGACAACTCAGAAAGCAGGAAAGCCCGTTTTTCTTTTCCAAATGATGAACAAGAAGGAATGGTGACTGGATTTGATCTACTAATGCCGAATCTCGCAAGGCGCGGTGACCAGAAATAACTGACTCATTTCACAAACTACAGACAATTCTACTTAATCTGGTTTAAATGCAAAACACATTTGGATATATTTGTTTCTTCTTATGTACCTAGCACAATTAGGTTTCATTTTATTTAGCTAATAAAGTTAGCGAAAAGCTGTCTAAAGCATGGGGAATTATGTTTCTTAAACATTAAGAATCTAAGCTGCATAACTACTTAACTAAATGCATATAGATGTGTACCCTCCTGCCTAGCAAGAGGCATGATCAAATTAGACCAATTAGAATCAACTTTTCTTTAGGAAAAATAATTAAGCACAAATGCAAAATAAAATTAAAAACAATTATTTAATCAGGATTTCCTGCTCGCTGATTTAAGTCATGATTAAAATTAGTAATATAATCACCCTGATTTCAGTCAATCCCTCCAGCACGGACCCGCCCCCGAAGGCTCGCACAGCCCCAGCCTTCCCCCGTCAATCTTCAGCACGTCCAACCTCACTTAAGCCCTTCTGCACCCCTCTGCTGGGACTAAGTTTGACTGAGGTCAATTAAAGCTCACAAGCGTTCATGTTCCCGCCACCTACCGCATCCTCCCCAGGGAAAGGCTGGTTGCCAGGATTCTTCTGCTGGCATATCCCAGCGCTCTGCTCGGGAACAAAAGAAAGGAGAAAGCCCTCCAGAGAGAAGGTGCCTGGGAAGGAAGCAGACCCTTAGTTTCTATCCCGAACAAAGCACCCCAATAAGGATGAAGTCAAGATGTAGGATTCAAAATACCTTCTGATGCTCACTAACCCTTCTCTACTGCTACCGAACTTGATCCTTAAGTACTGAACATGAAGTGCAGTACTCGTCCCTTGTTATCTTCAGCAACCATTAAAAGTTTTCCACCTGCAAACCCACCTGAGAAACTGGGCTATATTATGGTGGCCATGTTTAACCGCTCTCCAGCAATCACAACTGGAGCACCGGCATTCTCAACAGAAACCCTGACCACTCTTCTTCCTCTACCCACCTTCACCTCCACTCAGAGCAATTTGGCAAACCAAGTTTCCCTTTTCCTCTTTTACAGCTGAAACACACCAGGCCAAACAGAAAAAAGTTCATAAAGACAAAGCTTTTCTTCCCCCCCGCTTGTGTGCTTTTATGTTTTAGGGAAGCTACAGTTCAGGAAATACTCTACTGCATAAACACAATTTACTACAAAATTTTCTTGTGTAAAAAAACTCAGCATGGGGGCAAGAAATTTAGTAATGGGAGTAATCTGGATTGGGAGCAAGTACTACTTCAAAGCACAACCTTATATCAAGAATACAGAAAGCATAAGCCTGTCATATTTCCATAATCTCCATTCTTCAGGTAGCAAAATTCTATAGACCTAACTTTGACCATGATACACATATATACAGTAGCCTTTCCCAGGAGTCCCAACAGTATTTTGCAATCATTTAGGATTACCAGGCTCTAAGAAAATCCAAAGAAATGTCAAGACTAATTGTAGATCAGAGTTATTACTAATAAGCAAGTTTACTTCAGCTTGCTGAAGAAAAAGATTTACTTGCTGAAAGAAAAAGCAAACAAGAAAAAAAACGTATAGGGGAAAAAAAGAACGAGAGAAGTAACAAGCCTTTTTATTTGAATGGAGATAATAATAAATAAATACAGCCTGTCCTTAAAGATATTGATTCTCTCTCCATTTAAAATGGACTAGGTTAATGGGAAATTCCATTCTAGGCAAGTTAAAACAGAATTAAAACAAAACAATCACCCAAGTACTAATTTGCTCTGTTCTCTGTAGCACTTGCCTTTTAGAAAACCAGATTCAAACAAGGGCCCATATTAAAAAAAAAGGTCATCTTTTCCCATTTCTCATTTGGGCACACTACAAAATCTCTGAAGAATTTGGCGTAAGCATCAGCTCACTGAGAAATGCATCTGCAACAAAACCAGCAATAATATCACAAGCTAGAATCTGTGCATATCAGTGGAACAACATAAAGTCTTACACAACACCTGCTCATGCCACAGCCAGCCTAAATAACCTTTTACGATTGCTTGTTCATCCTGAGTAAAAATATACCATCATCTTTAAACACGAAGTGTTCCCATTCTTCTCTGCTCCCACATGAATCGGCCAAATCCATAGAATTCTCTATCTACAGCTGAATGATAAAAAACAACAAACTTACTGAGAACTTACTGGTTAAGCAAATAAAGCAGCTGAGTTTTTACACTACAAGCAAACAACAGAAAAAAACAACCCCAGAAGTTTTAATAAGATCAGGTAGTTCTCATGTTCATGGACTAATACCGTATGTAGCATATGTGACACAACCTGGCATCTAGAAACATTTTCTAGACTGGAAACTTAAGGAGGAAATAAACTGTACCTTTATGCTCAGACGGACAACTACCATCACATTTCAGGTAACAATAAATACAAATAACATACATTTATCAAATTAAAAAAAAAGGCACCAACAAAATTTGCTACATCTACAACATTAGTTCTTCAAAGAGTGTCAAATACATGTCATGAGTTTATTTACCATTTTGTCATCATACGTTAATTTGGGCTGAAATTTGAAAACTGAATTTCACATTCCTGTCATGGTAATTCAAAATTGTATCTGGCATTCTGTTTTGCTTTTAGTAAAGTGTTCAAAGCCAACAGCACACACAAAAAATAACTTGCAAAGCATCATGCTTGACTACCAGACACTGTGGCACTGCCCCAATCTCAAAAGAGAAGCTATTCCAAGACACACACATGCATCTCCCAAAAATCTCTTCTGTCTCTCTGCCTTGTCAGCAATGGCCTGAATATCGCCCATTTACAAAACAGCACTTTCCAGCTAGGTGCTTTGGTCTTTTTAGTTACATGCATAAAGCAGTCAAAAGTCAAGAAACTTCAAACATGAAGTTGTATGATTGCAGTTATGTGAGCTGTGGCACAAGATTTAGCCACACAGGCACATACTGTATGTAAAATAATACTGCATAACAGTCATCCTAAATTCCTGACAGCATCTACAGCAGGGCTCTTGAATAAGCGACCACATATCCCACACATAAGTTATTGGTATATAAAGCAATTGACAGAACTACAAACACTCACAAGCTATATTGAAATGCAAACAAGAGACAGTTCTGGTACAACAAAAGTGTACAGATGCAACTGTATTCAAGTCCACCCCAGTCTTTCCATTTTAAAACCTTAAAATGTAAATTCAAATCTATACAGCTAAGCCATGATGCCCCTGTAAGTCAAGATATAGAAGATAACATCCAATGAAAAATGTTGCTGCCATGTTGTAGTGCATTTCAAAGAAGATTAATTATTTTCTTTAATTTCACCTGTATTTCCCAAGTAATCCCTTTTTAATACTGACAAGGCATTGCAATTTTTTAAAAAAATAACTTTGTGCGATAGTTATATATGCCAGAGCTTTTCTTTTTGCTTTCTCCATATTAGAGCTTCAGAGAATATTTTTAGGACTTCCTAAATCAGGGTGCTGGGGGTTTCTGTTCTCAATAAATCAGAACCTTTAAAAGTCCATCTGAGAGATGTGAGTTCATGCCAAACTTTCACAGTGAATCACAGGTAAGGTCGGATAAACCATAGCACACGTAGTGCACTCATGAAGGCCTGCACATCCAAAGGCAACATGGGCGTGTGTGTCACAGAAGCCAACCAAAGGGATCTGAATCCACAAACGAGAAGGCCAGGCCGGGCCACAAGCTCAGCCCAAGCGCCGAATGCACTGTATCTGGAAATATTACCCACTCAAAACCAGCACAGGCATTAGCAGTGATGCAGCTCTGATCCAGTGTGGGCTGGCAGCCTCGTGCACTGCTCCAAAGCTCATAACCTCTGTTAACATCACAAGGTATCACAAGTTCAGAATCGATGAGAGCACAAACTCCTATAAATACACAGCACTGCAAATATTGCACGCTTATTAGTTTGATCTGACATCATTCTTTCACATATATAAGCCAATGTCTATGAACATACTGACATGGTCATATTTCGGGGCCTATTGCTTTCAGGCAAGGTACTTCATTGTAAAATGTACACACATAAAGTGTGCTGATAACATCCCACAAGCATGAATGCAAAATATAAACCTAAGCATGGCTGGCAGCTTATGTGATTTTCAAACAGAACTACCTAGTGAGGACGCACAATTAACACAACCCAGGAACACCATGCAAATGTACATTATAGCACCAAGCAAACACCAGGGTTTTGACTACTCTGTAACCCCTGAACCTTATTAGAGGATGTAAATTACAGTACCCAAAAAAATCCAACTGCATGAGTCGTAAGAAAGAAAAAACTAAAAAGCATCAATATCGTCACATTAAAAATTAATTTCACAAAAATGTCTTTCCTCATCTAAATAGAGGTACTCAAGGAACACCATTTTTCTTTAAAATAAATAGATGTAGAAGTTGCGTTGCAATGATCGTTTCAGGCTTGTATGCTGGGTATCTGAAATACATCTAAAAATACCTCATGTATACACTCTACATGAATATTATATGCACACATATTCATAACAAGTGTTGCAACACTGAAGAAACCTCGATAAACTTAAACTACATATTTGGCTGGCGGTTGTTGTTTTTCTAAGAGCTTCAGGTTCCCAGAGAAGACGAGCACAAAATGCCTGCCACTTTACTCAGCATCTTTAACATATACCATAATTCCTTTCCAGGTATTTTCTAGAGCATTTAATGTCAATCTACCTGCAGGAGCATGTGCAAAAGTGACACAGAGTGATACAAGTCTGACAACTGCTGGCATGGAAAATGGAGAAACACGGACTGCGTTATACGTTGTCAGGATGTCGAATCCCTGTTACCAAGCCCTTACATCACTTATCAACCAAAAAAAAAAAAAAAAAAAGCAAGCAAGCAGCTACAGGAAGACCTGAAAAACAAAGACTCCCCATTTTCACTATTATTTCTATTTTCAGTTAGCAAGTTTCCTGCTTGGGCGATGACGTTTTGCAGACACTAAAAGAAACGCTACATGGTATTCATTAAACTGGGGCAAATCAAGTAAAATTATACAACTGTTCGGTACGCAAGTATCCGTGTATAAAAGTTCTCCTCCGCCACTAACCGGCGTTCAGCAAGTAGTTATTTTAGCTAAAAGCACCGAGCAATTCACTAGCTGTATAACTGCTACATCTTGTGGCAACACATTTCAACGCAAGGAGGAAAACCAGACAATACCCGAAAGGGAATAGCGAAGGGACTTGTTTGCTCATAACCTTCATACAGATATTCCCTGCAAACACCCACAACACCCTGCTGTCGCTGTCGGTGTAACACAAGAGGGGAGGAGCAGGGGAGGGAGGAGAAAAATATTATCATCTAAGGCGTGATGGAGGACAGGAGAAAGTTGCAGTCATTCCGTGGTGGCCGTAAAGCGCCCTGTCACTTCTGGCCGTAAAACCGGCCGCCCCCGAGGGCGCCTTCCCCACGGGGACGAGCCCGCCGGTCTCGGCCCCTCTCTCCTCCCCACCTCCATGATGCCAAAAGTGCCCGACTCCCCCCATCCAGCAACCACGGCCGCATCCTCCGGCGCAGCACTTTTACTTTGCCGCTGGCGGAGGGGAACCGATTTCGGGGAGGACGCGGCGAGCGGCCGCCCGAGGAGAGCCGCCGCGGGAGGAGACGCGAGCGGCGGCGGGCGGGCGGACGGCCCGGGAGCCGAGGGAGCGCGGCCGATCCCCCTCCGCGGCCCGGCGGCAGGAGGGAACAACGAGGCGCCGCCGCGCTAACGAGAGGCGGCGGGAGGCGCGGGCGGGGGCGGCGGAGCCCCGCTCGCCCGGCGCCCGAGGCTCCCCCTCGCCGCCACCGGGCCCAGCGCTGACCCCGCACCGCCGCGGGCACCAGCCTCTCCCGCCGCCGCTCCCCGCCAGCCCGGGACCGGCCTCCGGCGGCGGCTGCCGGGCCCCTCCCCGAGGGCCGGGCCCCCCGCGCAGCCCCGCGGCGCGCTGGTTACCTTCCTTGGGCGGCTTGCCGGGCGGCGCGCCGTGGAGCTGGGAGGCCGCCGCCGCCGCCGCGGAGCAGCCCTGCAGGCTCGGTGGGGACGTGGAGAGCCGGGACCAAGATGGCGGCCCCTCCAAACTTCCACTGCTACTTTGGACACTCATCAAGCTACTTTCCTGGAGCCCGGCAGCCGCCGGGGGCGGCGGGGGAGGCGGCGCGGCGGGGGGACACCCAACGCCGCGCTCATGGCCGGGGGGCCGGCCCGACACCGGCGCGGGGAGGCCGCCGGCGGGGAGCGGGCTCCGGAGGCAGGCGGGGCGCGGGAGAGACGGGGCGCGGGGCCAGCGCAACCTGCCCGCACCTCTGCACTGCGTCGCCGCGGCCGCCGCCGCCGAGCAGCCGCCTGTGTCTGAGGCTAACCTTCCCCGCCGCCGCCGCTGCCGCCGGGGAGGGGAGGGGAGGGCGCAGGCGGGGAGGGGTCATGCGCAAACACGATCGCGAGCCGAGCGAGCGCCGCGCTCCGCCGGCGCCCAGTCGAGCCCAGCCACGCCGTAGCCGCCCAGGGGCGGCGGGCGGGGAACGGCGCCCCCCGCGCACGCACCGGCCCCGCCGCTCGGCCCCCGCCCTGGGCCGGCCCGCAGCCGCCTGCCGCCTGCGCCCCCCCCCCCCCCCACGCGCGCCAGTCCCGCGGCGGGGACCTCCCTCCCCGCCACCGCCTCCGCCACGGCGCGCACCTTCCGCGCCGCGGGCAGCGCTCCGCCGGCCGCCGCGGCGGGGCCGGAGGTGGCTCCGCCGCGGCCGCGGCGCTTCTCTCCCTCCAGGTCTCCTGGGCGGCCCGGTCCGCCCGCGCCGGAGCCCCCGCGCCGGCCGCCGCGCCTTCCCCCGCGCCCCGCCACCATGACCATGGTGGCGGGGCGCGGGGGAAGGCGCGGGGGCGGGAGCGGAGCCCGTACGCGCCGGGGCCGGGGCCGCGCCAGCCGGCACCACGTCGGCGTGGGACTGCACGGGGCGAGCCCAGCCCGCTGCTGCGGTAAGTACGGGCAGCACCAGCGGGGCTGAACGGGGCGCTTCCCAGCACGGTGCACGTTGTTTTTGCAGCTGCTTCTCCGGGGGCTGACAGGGGTCTGCCGCATTTCACGTGTTTTTCTTTTCCCGAACAGGACGGCGTGGCGGTAGAGACTCGCGGGGACCCGAGAGAAGCTGTTGTCCTGAGGGAAAAGGTGCAACCTGCCTGGCTGCAAAGCAGCAGCTCCCACCAGATGCGCTGAAACTCGGGCAGGAGCCATGTGCCAGGCCCCACCACCTCTCACCTGCCTCACCCAACAGGCTGAGGCTCCCAGCTGGGCACCAAGCCCGACCTGCACATCTTTCAAAACATACCTCTCTGCCTTGAGTTAGACTAAAGTGCAGACATAGCGGAATTTAAACCCAATTTTCAGTTTTTCCTTCCTTAAAACTAACGTAATCTTCACTGAGAATGTGAGATACATGGCAAAGTCAGTTCTGGAACAAAGCCTTTTAATTTATGAGTGCAACTTAGGTATGACGACTTTGATTACTTAAAAAAACCCATGGTTTTGCAGATATATTGCATTCTGCGTATACAAAGTAGTATATTCATCAGCCTTGCATGGCGCTCATTTTGTGGTTGCTGTATGGAGACATCCTGGCCATCTACTAACCTACTTTCCCCTCTATTTGAGAATGGCAGGAGTAGATTACTGATGTTGGGTTGCAGATCTGTGCACAACACAGATATTACCAATTCTGTCTCTTTCTTTTAAAGTGACATCTGTCAAATTATCTAAGATCTTCACCTCCCACAAGTATACAGCATAGCTACAAGTTTCTTAGCAATTCGGTATTAACTTGAAGTAAAAATTAGTATGTTTACTTGCTAAATAAGTTCTGTTCCAGGACACACATTTACTAACAACTATACATTTTTTTTGGCAGAGAGAAGTGATCTGATACTTCAACCAAGACTTACTTATTTTTAAGGACTTGATCCTAGAGAGGACTTCTCAGGCTTTACCTAAGCAAATTACACCAGGAAATTGCTAGTACTTAGGCATGAAGTAAAACAGTGCTAGTTCACCCTGACTGCAATATTAATATTTAGCAGCTGGCATAGAAACTTCTTGCAAGGTTAAAAACAAAACATAATCCCATAATCCATACGATAGCATAAGTGAATGTGCACCTCCTTTCCTGATGAGTATATCCTGCTGCAGCATGCTAGTTTTAAAATCTGCCAAGTAAGAAGTAGTAAGTTAAAGAAACTCAGTCTGTTTATACTCATATGCATCCACTTAATACAAACCCCTGCTACCCTTACAAAAACATACATAAACAAGCATTCTTTCTGCCACTTTTGCTTACAAACTGTTGCCTGTAAGTCATTCCACTGATATGGTTGGGACTCCTTGTTTAAATAAAGCATCGGTTTATGATATGAAGGGATATGAAGAGGAAGCTCCCATTCATTACCTCTTCTATCACACATGCAGTTTAAATATTATAAAAATGCCGAGATGTCTTTTAAACTGTCATACATTAATGCTATGTAAAATAATCAGATCTTTGCAATATCTTGTCATGTGTTAGAAGCCACTCACTGAGGGACCAGGAGTGAGTGGGCATGAGGACTCCCCAGCAGAGCACTCATTGAACACAGTGCCTGCTGCTTGGCAGAAATGGGTACCTGCTGCAAAATACAGGTTGGGGTCTACTTTTCATAATACAGCAGAGCTGTATTTCTTGGTTTTGTGAGCTGTTGATGTAGACTGAAAGCAGAATGTGAATTATATAGATCATCTCCAGATGAGACCATCTATAAAACTTTAAAAACACATGGAGTGGGTATATTTGCCCTCTGTATTTCATAGAAAACCTACTTTCTTAATGTGTTAGAGCGGACACTGATTTTAAGGTATCCCTTTATTTGTAAAGCCACATTGCTTCAGTGTTACTAGTTGGATGGTATCGCAGCAGGAGAGAACATCATCTTCATTAATACCTTTTAGAAATTTCCAAACATATTCTAAAAGACTTCCCTTATTACATAGCATCATAAATGTACATAATGCTTTTCCTTGAATGCCGTGCCTTCATTTTGCAAGAAAACTTTATGGTCCAGTAGCCAGATGGATAACCTCTCTCTCACAGTGGTGAGCAGTGAACTCAGTGTCACCCACCCAAAATGTTAAAAACTAAATCCAACTCAAATAGTACTGAATAAATATTACTCATTCTTTTTAAAAAATATAATAAATATTAGATCTTTTTCTTTGCCTTCTAGTTTTCAGGAGCAGAATAGTCTGCTATCAAGGTTTCCTATGTAAACAGTGCATATCATCAACATCAGGCATAACTGGAGGTGGTAGATATGGGGAAATCCCCTTTCAGTAACATTGCACTGGATAATCATGAAGAAGGTGCCACATACCTACCTACAAGGAAAAGCTTGACTCCAGGTGAAGCCCAAGAAAGCTCATTTAGTTTTGCTAATGGCTAAGGAAGAGGATCTCAAAATTCAGATCAGAATGGAGAGGAGTGAAATGCTTATGTGCTATTTTTCTCATGAGAATGTGTCAAATGGAAGTTAGCAAGGTTTATCACAGTCGTAACCCTCAAATCAAGGACACTTGAAGTACAGAAAAGCATAATGAAATTCCATTATTCCAAAGATAAAAAAGCCAAGCAACAAAAATCCCGAAAAAAAACATTAAAATCGTGAGAGCTTTCAACTTTGCCACTGGAATTATTTGTGCAAAAAACTTTTAGCACAGTAAGTTCACAATCCACCCCTAAATCTTTAGAAAAGTAAGAGAAGTTAACTGGCAGACAGTGAAGGAAGGTCTTAAAGAAAAGAATTGATGGGCTGCATAGTGAAAATAAGGAAGATTACAACAGGAGCAAGTTTCTAGAGACATCTGTATTGCACCTATAAAGATAATGGTGCACTCAGGTTAAATGTCAATTTCAGAACTTTTACATACATCCTTTACAGAACAAAGAGACATCATTTCAAACATTGCATGTGGTAAAATCCAGAGTTTATCCCAGATGTTCTTGAGGAAGAATATGCTATGATTGTGGGACCAATTACAGAGAGATTATAGTTTCTTCCCTGTTCTGAGACCTTCACCTTCACTGCTCACAGGCACCAAATACATTTTGGTGTCCTTGTGAAAAATAGGTACTCTTTTAACATCAAATAATACATGTTCTTAGTAACTGGGTATGTCTTATCTCTCTTTTTCCCACCAAAATCAATTTGATATTCACTGGCTTAGGTTTCATGCAAGCAGCAGATACTGCAATACCTGGGAGTAGTGATTGATCAGGTCAAGTAACCGATTATATGAATAACATATGTTTACATATAGATTCTAAATAAGACCATTTTTTAGTTATGTCAATAATTAGAAGGAAGGCCTCAAATTCACAGGACAATCAGAAGAAGTAGAGGTAGAAGAGGAACTTGACTTAACAGGCTTGTATCTCTAGGAATGAAAGTCAAGAGCTTCCAGAATTATGATAAATGACAACATCCCTGGAAAAGTATTAAATTATATGCTTGCAAACTTATATCAGTCTCTATCAGCTAGAGATCAGGAAAATGTCAGGAATCAGAGATCATTAGTGTCTTTATTTTGGATGCTTTTGGTATCTATTGCCTTCACCTGCTTCTTTTGATTAAGAGTTCTACAATGTGCCCAACAAGGGTATTACATCTCTTCTTTTTACCTTTTCATATATTTAATCAGAAATATTTAATATGTAGCTGTCTTCCATCTTCTTGGACTTGGAGCAAGTTACCTTCTTCGACAGACAGTAGAAGAACCCAGCCTTTTTTCTATCCTTTTCTCAAACAAGCAATTCTCTTCTGTAAGCAATATTCAAGTCCTTTGATTTAGCCCATCAATTATTTGCAATGCCAGTGAAACTGAGGTTTTGTTTGTTAAGAAGGCTTCAAATTCTTTTAGTTCCCTGTCATCCTAGCACTTTGGATAACAGACCTGTAGTAGTATTTTCTTAAAGCATGAGCTATTACAGTATGCCACACTGTATATTTGCCAGTATATTTGCCAATATATATGAATTTTATACATAGATATATGTATACACACATGTACACACCTACTCCATATATAGAAGGACGTACACACACCCTATAAGTATACTAACACCAGCAGCCAATCTAATTTAACTATCATAGGAGAAAAATATTCTTGTAACTAAATAGACATACTGGTACAGCAGCTTAAGTAGAAAACGCCCAAATTATTTCATCATCAAAATGATGTATTTATGACATTTCTAGGTTAGATGGAATCTAGTATGCTGGAAAACATAACTTGGGAGAAGAAAATATTGTTTTCTCTCTTGGTGAATGCTGGAAGTTTGTAGCTCAAACACTCTGTCCTTCCTTCTTCTGACACAGCTGAGCACATGTATGGACCCTCCCTGTATCAGACCAACATACTCCTGGCCAGTCTGGGCTGGAATGACGACTAGAATCTTCCAGTCTGTGTCCTGTGGCTCAGAAGACTCAAAATGCAGTTTTGGCACTAGTACAAGGTAAAATGCCAAGTGACTGTGACAGCAAGTGCATTGCTGTCATAGAACACCATCTCAGATTGTAACAGCTTCTGCACCTGATTCTCACATAGCATTTCTATTTATGAGCAAATAGGAATGTTGCAATTGTACTAACATTAATTTTCAAGTTTAGTTAAAGTTTTCTAAAACTGATTTAGAGCAATAATATTTTTATAGGAAAAAGTTATTTAGATCTTGATTAAATCAATTTTGAGGCTCACTGAATTAGAGCTGTCTCCCTGAGCCATATACTGCACTGCATGCTTTATAATTTGTTTAATATAGCACTTGCTAGCAACTCTGAGTTGCAAGGTAACAAAAACATACATAAAAAATATACTAGCAAAAATATCTTTCCTAAATATACCAGCATATCAAGATGCAGAGAAGCCAAAATGAAAAAAATGGTATCACATTAAGCCTACATTCGAGAAATAGACACAAACACCATGTAAGCACAGATCTATTTTTATCATCCATATACTTGTCATAAACTGCATTTATCATACCTTTGATATCATCACCATCAGTCAGATCCAGTGATCCACCTTTGCTGTGATTACTTGTACTCCAAATCTCTAAGAAGCCTGCAAACAGCTTCCCTTCAAACCAAACACAAAAATTAAATCGTGGGGGTTTTTTATCATAGAAATGTTCCTCTCGACTCCAGTCTCCCTGCTCTAGCTACTAAGATTATTAGCTACATTCCAGTCAGAATCAAGGACAGTTTTACAACCCCGTCTTGCGTATGTCATTTTAATAAAAAATAATTTGGTTTTAAATGTTTCCTGGTGAAGAAATAAAAAAACCCATCCTGATGGAATCTACATTCACTTTCTTTTTCTCCACCTGTCTGTGTTCATTTTATTCTATCACTTTTCTTCCCATGTCCCTTGCAATCTACTTGTCTGCTACTCCCTGCAATTTTTTCCTACACTCAGACTTCCTTTTATAGCGCTGCTCTCAGGTAAACAGGCCCCTCTTATCTGTCAGGCTTCCTCTCCATCTTTTTTTAAGCTCATGCTTTTCCACACATCTTTCATACTTCTGTCTCACTCTTTACACTTTATATCTTCTTTCCTGAAGTACCTGTCTTTCCTGGAGCTTATTTTGTTGCCTTTGATTTTAAGCCATTAGAGACAGACAGTATTTGCAGAAAGCCATGTCTGTATGTGGTTTCTAATAGCAATGGGGCATGTCTTGATGCTTTTTTCAGGCAAAAGTCATACCAGTTTAGGGTTGTTGGGTTTTTTTTGTAATTGTTGAATCAGGCCTTCAAATTTTGGCCAAATAACATCAACAATAAGCCTGATAGATGACAAAATATTAGATACTAAAATGACAGCATTATAATTTACAGATTCCCTGCTTCTGTTCCCTTCCAGCTCCAGGTTAGCTGGTCTGCTGCCTCACTCCGCAATGCTGGAATAGGGGAGCTGCTTTGCTCCATCTGATCTGAAACCCCCCTAGTCCAGTGTCCTATGCCTGGTTCTGTCCAGACACGTCGTGTGCCTCCCAGGAAAAGATAACAGCCCCATAGTCAGCAGATTTGGGACAATCTTTCCTTCTCACCCTCCACACACACACACAAGGTCTTGGAAAACAGCCGTATAGGAGACAAGCTGCCCAGCACATTCCTGAAGGGTACTGAGAACAACTACTTGTGATTTCAGACAGTTGAGATACGAGAGGAAAGGCTGTTTTCCATATTATTTAGCTTATCAGTTAATGCTTCCTGATTAAAGCAAAGGTGGAAGGTATACATATAAAACTGATCACAAAACAATAAAATTAATGATGCCAAAGAAAGCATGGAGTGGCAGAAAGAGAATGGGCTTCCAAAAGCAGATTTTAGTTGGCTTAGGGAATGAATGGGTGGGTAGATCTTTTGAAAGAAACACAGAAGGAAATGGGAGCATAGGAGAGCCGACAGAAGTGTATTAAAGGCACAACAGCAGACTACCCTGATGCAAAGAAAGCACTGAAAGAGAGCAGCAAGGCTTCATCAGGAGCTATTTGATTAACTAAAAACAAAGAAGGAATCACACAAAAAAGTGGAAACAAGAACGGATGACTAAAAATGAGCTTAAAAGAATAGCACACTCACATAGGGAACAAATCAGGAAAGCCATGAGGCAAAATGAGTTAAATTAGGAAAGGACCTAGTGACACAATACAGTAAAAGGTTGCGCTCACACACACGAAGTAAGGGAGACAAAGGGAGGTTCAAATCCAATATCTAACAAGACAGATAGCAAATAATGTGATACGGAGAAGACTAAAATATTCAATGCTCTGTTTTGCCTAATGTGTCTACAAAAATCTTAGCATCAGATACGCAAAGCAATTAATTTTAACAAAGGTCCAAGAAGCACAGACCAGAAAAGGGAGGGAATGGGTTAAGTGATATTAAGACACACCAGTTTCCGATCCTGCTGACTTAAAAGCGTAGTTCAGAAAGCAGTGGATAAAGCCTGCCTCCCTGTAGCCTTGTGTCTCCTGTTTGGATTAGTCCAGAGCGAAAGCTCTGATTGAAATTTATGGCTGGAATATTCATAACATTCTTCTGTGAGTTTTCCAATGCCTGATATCATGGTTTCATTTACACTGAATTCCTTGTTGCCATGGAAGACTCTCTATTTACCTCTATTTTACAAAAACTGTAGAAATGTGGTACCTTTGAGACCACCACTACTCAGCCCAGTTCGGTTGGAAAGTGAGTTAACAAGTTCAGAAGGCATGGTGTGGTCTGACTGGTCATACAGTGTGGTCATATAAACTGTGTTTCCATAGGAAAATGTGCTAAAAATTGCCCTGGAGCACTTAAAAAGATAAAATAATCTCTGCATGACGATTCTGGGGTTTTTTTTGTGGTTTGGGGGTTTTATTTGAGAATTCGTGGAATACAAGGGAGGTCCTAGAAGACTAGAAAGGATGAAAATAGTGCCTGTCTAAGGAATTAGAGTTCAATTGACCTAACTTTCATAAATACTTCATCCATCTCTGAGGGATACTATCATAGGTTATTAGGCAGTTAGTGTATAGGCATGAAGATAACAATATGATAGAAAACAATTAAGCAATAAGACGTTAAAATGTAATCTTAGGATCATTATTGTGTCAAACTCTCTAATTTCCTTCTTAGAAAGGGCAAGAGGCCTATTGAATAAGAAGGAAGCAATAAATGTGACATCCATGCTTTAACAAAGCGTTTAGTTGGGTCCTCTCTTAATTTTGCCTGCAATACAAAAAATGGTGTAGATGAAATCAAGTAAGAGTTGACACACAAGTAGTTAAATATTTCTCCCAAATAGTATTTATCGACAGTTTCCTGACAAAGCAGGATGGCACTGCAGTAACATCCTTCAGAGATTTCTCATCCATCCTATTCTATTCAATTTTTCATTGAACAGCTTGGATAATAGAACAGGGAGTAAACTTGTAGAATTTGCAAAAAATCTGGAAGAGGGTTCAAACACATAGGAAAACAGATCAGAATTCAAAATATCTAGATAACGTGAGAAACAGTATAACTGCAACAAGCTCATATTATATAGAGAGAAACTAAGTACTACCCATGACAAAAATAAAACGGAGTGTATCAATATAGTATGATGACACTTTAACAAGGCAACAGGATTGCAGAAAAGGATAGAAGGTTCAAGTGGATTTCAAACTAAATATGAACCAACCACATGATGATGTTGCAGAAAGGCATTTCGCATTCCAGGATGTATTAGGAAGTGTGCAGTATGTGAGATGCAGGACCTAATTATTTTGCAATCTTCAGTACCGCTGAGGCCTCAGCTGGAGCATTCTGTGCAATTTTGGGCAATGCACTCCAAGAGCAATTTCAACAATTTGGATGGAGTTGAAATGAAATCAACAAGAATGATAAGTTATTTTGAAAATATGATTTACAAGGAAAGGTTGAAGGAATGGGGCTTGGCTTCCTCAGAAAAAGATGACTGGGGGGAAAATGCATATTTTAAAAGGCAGCATACAGAAAGCCATGATCAACAGTTCTTTGTACACACCTGAATTATAACAAGTAATTGCCTAATTTGCAGCAAAGAAGAGTAGACTAGATGAAAAAAAAAACAGAAACAACAACAACAACAAAATCCTTTCAACTTTAAGTCTAGATTAGATGGAATAGGTTTATGAAGGTTGTAGAATCCCCTTCATTTGTGGTTTTTAACAGCAGCCTACACAAACATCTGTCAGGGATGACCTAGTTACCCATTTCCTGCCTCAGAACAGGGATGGACTGGATGTCCTTTTAAGGTCTTTTTCTGCCCCTCTCCTTTTTTTTCCTGTAATGATTTCAGTACTGGAGAACCTGTTTCCTTTAATTTGGCTGCTATAGGTTAGGCAGTACAACTGTTGTAGGCAGCCAACGCCTTAGTAAAATAGAACAAACCTCCATGTAAAATAAGAAATAATTCAGAAAATGAAAAAATAAAGAACACTAACGTTAGCAATTTTAAAACATAAACATGTAAAAAAAAACCAAAACAGATGTATAAACCCCACATTTTTATAAGCAAATGCTATTAACATTTTTTTAGCCAGCTTGCACGTATGTATCTTTGCAAAAGCTTCATTCAACACTCACTATATTCTGTTAATAATGATGATGGAGTTGACTGTCATATTGAGTGATATGATCAACCACATGGCAAAAATCATAGTGCTGTGTTAAATTTAACTAAAAAAATATTATTCTTGATTAATTACATTATTTCTTAAAATACAGTTCTATTGTCCAAAACATCCATTTTATAACCATCAAGATGTCAAATTGAGATTTTGAATTCTTTTAAAATAACCAGGGTAGTAAAAGGTATTTTGATTTTGATTCTTAATTTTAGTCTGGGTTTATTTAAAGAGAAAAAATATCTATGATTTTCAACAAGAAACAAAAGTGACATATGAAATACAGAAAAACAACTCACAGAAAAACTGTGAATGAAGCTCTGTCAGCACCTCAGGGTTATGATGGTATCGTAAACCACACGAGAGCTTTTCTCCTGTGCTTAAGATGCTGTCATCAGAAACCTTCTGTGTTTATCCACGGTAGCCTTAGGTATCACCGTTACTGCTACTTAGATTATATCAAGCTATGCATACGCACAGAGGCACAAAGTGTCAAGCTATAGTTACAGTTGATTTAATGACACTTTCATCCTGAGCTAATGCAATCCCTTTTAAAGAAACAAAAACATCATTCGTGTTGAAGTCTTCATCACTACTATTAAACTTTTAGATGATTTCTAAGAGTTAGTTTTAAAAAATACATATTTGTTTTTCCGTTTTTCGTAACTACCAAGAAGGCCTCTTCCAATTATCTAAGCATGAAAAAAATTCTGTTCCAGAATAACATTTTAAAATATTTATTTAAAATTACTTTTCTAGAACTCTAAAATGGTTATGTTTTCAGACCAGGCTTGTAGTTTACAAAACATACATAGCATACGAGGATTTTCATGTGTCCCACCCAACCAATCAAGAAAAGAATCCAATTCCTACTACTGGCCTGCAGTGGGATAAAAGGAAACAAGTTGGTAAACCACAGACATGTGGTTCAAAATATGGGATGTGTGGCCAAAGGCCATAACGTGTTCTATATTAGCAAGATCCCCATCAAAAAATCTGATCAACCTTTCCAAAACAGTGTGACTTATGAGAACTACACTAAATGGTAATTTATCAAAGATCAATGTAATTCTTCTGTTTGGCTCTCCTGTTTCTGTAGACAGGCGTGTTTAATTCTGTGTGTGTTTCCCAGACACTGCTAGGTAAAAAGGGCCCGAGAAGGAATTTACTGAGGTAGCAAGACAAGAAAGCAAAATGCCTATTGCTTCAGTTGGTGTATGACATTCATAAGGCAACTGAGGAGATTAGCTTTAATTCCCACTCTTAACACACAATTGCATGCCAGATTTTTACAATGCAGAAATACGAGCGGGAGGCCTTTGCGGGAACACTGATACATAGCAGTGAGTCCCTTTTCATTTTCTGGATTGGATTATTGATCATCCTGCATGCCAAAATGTAGGCCTTTCTCCCCCTTCCCAACCTTGTTTAAAGCACACAGAAGAGATATGAACTATATAATGTAAGAATTAGCGTTAAGTCTTTGGGAAATATTGAGAAGAAAGTACAATGGTTGTGCCTGTAAAAGTAAGTTCTTATGCATGCAAAACACCAAATGTATACAACCAACTGTGCAGTTTCTACCTACAAAGTGAAAGTTTGTGCCTGTAAATACATGTTTTTGTGGGTGCAATGTATGTAGAATTGCTTCTTTTTAAACCAGCTCAAATTGAAATTGAATTTTAGGCCTTCCCATCTTTCCACCCCTCTGGTATAATACTGCATATAGAATGAATGGCATCATAAGGGAATCTGTTTGTATCTCATCTCTTTTTTTCACCAAATTGTATTCCCAGACTGTTCCCAGCAGCTGTTCATCTAATTCATCTGCAAGAACCATAGAATATATTCAACAAGATTATACTGCTTTCATTTGGCCACTTCAGAGAAGCAGAGGAAAAGTAGAGAAGTAGGAGAGGTAAGAATGCAATACGTGAGTGTATAGGAAAACACGAAATTCCCACAGTCCTGCAACTCAGTTAGACCTTAGTTATAGGCAAAACCCCACAAACTGCCCTTTGATGTATTAATTGATATCTAGCTTTCCACACGGTCCCATTTTCTTCTCAACACAAGGGACACTAGCTGCTCTTGAGAAAGCAAAAAATTAAATGCCTGTCATATAGTTTTTCCTTCAAGAACAAAGGGTTAAGACAGGCATTGAAAAAGCATCCAAGAGATTAGATAAACAAATAAAAATGCTTATGTATATGTGCATATGATGATAAGACAATTCCCAGACATCTTTCCCTCTCCCCTTGCTGCAAACACAGACAAAAGATGGTGTCAAACCTATTAGGCCTCCTCCCTTTCTCTTCTGCTGCAGCTTTCAGTAGGCACAATGCTTATTAGTACCACAACAAACAGGGATTTTGTAGTTCAAGTGAATCACATCTTCTGGGGTGTAATCAATGGCTAAATTAAAAAAAAAAAGGTCATAAGTTAAGGACTCAAATTACAAACCAACCTAGAAAGTAACAGCAGATATTAAAACATACCACAGTATGCAGAGATGACATTGACTTTTACCTGCACCTAAACAAAGAGACTTGAAGATCAAACCAGACACATTCATCTCTTGCTTGTAATTTGCTCTATAGCAATCCAGCAGTGTTTCATAGAAGTATTAACAATCACAAAAACTACAGATGGAAAAAAATTCTGCACGTCCTTCAGTCAATGCAGGATTTTTCATTTTGTATTTTTCACTCCTTGGTTCAGTATCAAGCACTGGTAGTTTTTAGTGGTGGATCTGCAGCCTAGTACCTCTTAGTACACTGGAGTATTCTTCATTATGGTCTGGCAATGTTAGCTTTGCTGATTTTTCTAGAAGGTAGAAGAGGGTTTTTTGCTGCACTCTCTCATTAGCTTCCTAATTCTCCAATAAATATTAAGAGGGTTGGATTCATCATTCTTGCCAATTTTAGTAGGAAGCAGTTACTGTCCACTAATAATAAATATTTATATTTGCAGAGTTGTTTTCTCTGTTATGTTACATCTTGACCCATAGCTGTTCTTTTCACAAACAATCCATATTTGTTGCATATTTGTAAAAGTCAGTATCAGTATGCAGATACTGTAGCATATTTTGAAGATGTCCTGTTGCTGTCTGTGCAATTTAAGTCCTCCATTATGACTTTATTTTGAGATATCCTCTGTTTCCCATCTATGTTATATTTCAATCCCCCTTTTTTAGATTGTCTCCAATTTGTTGGCCTCATTCCGGTAATGAAGTGTCTCTAACTGAATGCTTTCAGTCTGGTCTGACAGATGTATGCCAGGATGAATGTAGTATTATAGTTCATGTATTTGAGAAAAAGATCAAAACTGCATCCTCCGCAACATTGATTAAGGGACAGGTTGAATCCATAAGGCATTTCAGGGCATACTGCTAAAGATATTGCCTGTAAGAACGGGAAAATTGAATCTATTGCATCTATTTTGTAGTACAAAAAGCCAAATACTGGAGATACTCAGCACGTAGCCTGAAACACACTAGCATGAAATGAGGCAGTGAAGTGGTCTGACTGTGCCAAACTGAGTATCTCAGGATGGTGACATCCAATACCACAATGCAGAACTTTGCCCAGTCTTGAGTAGAACTTCCAGTACTTTCAGACTCTAAAAGGACTCTGTCACCTCACGTTACTGTTCTACTCTTTCTGGTTTGATATACATCAATTTTTTTCACTTCATTTTTGGAAATTATTCAATAAAATCCTTTTCTTCCCTTCTTAAGTTCTCTCTACCATATGCACACACTTCAAGAGTTTTCCTATTTGCAATCAAGAAAGCTGAAGTTTCTCAGGGAGGATCATTGCAAAGAAATTCCAGGTTCAGCTTTAGTATGAATCTTGTTTTACCATTTACAGCGACAGAAGAATTCCCTAACATAGACAACAGCCACTGCCGAGCTTAAAGCTACAAGGCACCACTTGATCTGAGAGTCAGCTGATTTTAAGTGTGCAATCAAACACAGGCAGGGAAAAACTGACTCATGTATAAGAGCCTCCTTAACTTGGAAGAAGATATTACACAGTGCACTGAAGCACCTATTGTGGCTGCTATTGCTGCATATATGTATAAGCTCAGCAGAAGGTGATCTCCATTGCTCTGGCAGGAGGCACCCAGAGACTATTCAGAGAAAGAACAAGTGCTGCCATGTCATTAATCGAGCTGAGAGAAGCAATCAGAAGTACAAAGTAGAGATTCAATTTCATAGGGAGAGACTGAATTAAATTTTGGACTACTCTAACAAGAATCTGGGGAGCTGCAGGAAACTATTACGCAATCTAATTTTATCTACAGATTCATTCTCATGCAAACACATCAAGGAGTTATTTTCTCAGCTGACATCTAAACAGCCCTATCAAAAAGAGTATGTTAGTCTTACCTGGAAGATATGGAGCAACAGTCTTCAATCCATGACTTGTAGGCAACATACTGTAATGGTGCTGATGTCCACAGCACACTACCGACTGAGGTCAGTGAAGACTGGGATCCCAATGGTGCTGATGTCCACAGCACACTACCGACTGAGGTCAGTGAAGACTGGGATCCCAATGGTGCTGATGTCCACAGCACACTACCGACTGAAGTCAGTGAAGACTGCACTTTTTCCTTCTTTCATAAGGTGCAAGATACCTCCCAGAAACGCATGCATGACAATATCTGCTTTACAAAAGGTAAGACCTGAGGATAGGAAGCTAATACAGAACTAGATAGAACAAAAAAGAGAGCTGAAAAATTAAACAGTGCCTTGAAGGGCTTAAAAAACTTAGTTATAAATGGTGTGCTTTATTAATAAAAATCAAAGAAGCTTTACCACATCTGACATTCTTAGATGAGTTTTTAAAAAATGACAAAAAACAAATGCTAACCACAGTTCCACAAAGAACCCCAATTCATCCTGAGTCTACGTCATTCAGGTACGAAGAAAATAATCATATACAAACCCAGAAAGCTGGTGACTAACATTAATACACTGCTCGACAGGATGCTCGCAGCAGCTATTATTGGCTATGGATGTCATTGAATGTTATCCTCTTTCTATGCTATTGCATTGATGATGTGCTGGCAGAGGCTGTATTTTATACATTAGCTTTCCTAGGAAAGCACAACTGCACCTTAGGGGTAAAATTGTGATCCTACTGAAGTCAGTGGCAATGCTCTCATTGTTATAAATAGGGCTAGAATTTCACATTAGGAGTTATTGTATGGAGAGATGTACTAATCCTTTATTCCTCATCTGTCTCTCTAGGGAAAACTTATTCTCACTTTTGCAAAATCTTATATAAGACTCAATGCCAACACATAAAAGAGCATATCTATCAGACCTGACCACTAAAAGACAATGTATCTCATTTTCTGCCTTCCAAAGATAGATTCAACATTCACATTCAACTGTCATAGAAACAACAGAGAAAGCAATGCCTGGCTCAGATGATGGGATTCAGTCAAGGTTTAAGGATCCTAGGGAAGCAAAGTGAACATAGTTTGCTATCAGATATATCAAGTGTATTTGTTATTCATGTACTTAAAAAAGGTCACAGACCTCGGGAACAGCCAAAATATTTGTTTCATTGCCAACAAAACTTAACCTTAAAGCACTGAAGTCAGTCATAAGACTCATACAGACAACTTTGTATACAATTTGCATTTTTTTCACAGAAAGTCCTACCCAATTTTCCTATCAGACAATTCCACTTTAGGTAGTAAGGGTAAGTGCCTAATAACACATAGGGCTCCTTCAGCTGCTTGCATGCTAACAAGCTTTATATATAATTGTGCCTAGCTTTTTATTTTAAATGGAGACTGCCTGCTTCCCATAATAATGGTCCTTCGTTAGAGGACATATTCCATCATGATTTGTATAATACCTACCCAAGTTCCCAATGGGAGTTGTACTTTAGATAATAAATGTAACTTCTTTGTTCCATACAGATTTTGTGCCAGTTCTATCTCCTTTTCACTTATTCTAGTCACTATTTTGATCTTCTTTTTGATGATGGTACCACAGTACATTCACAAATTCATATGCCAAGTTATTAAAAAGTAAAAAAAAAATCCAAAGAAGTTATAAAATATCCTGTAAAACTTGTTCCAAATCAAGTTTTTTAGATCCTCAGGGGTAAAGGATAATCCATGGTCAATTGCACATACTGATTTATTTATAACATTATTTAGAGGCAAGCAAAACAGCAGCAAGACATTTCTGCACATTAGCTTCTATTTTTTATTCTATTTTTTATGTATTTCTTTATTGTTTCCCGACCACGTCTCAGGCATGCGTGAAGCAACACAACTGCTATCTATGCAGTTATAAGATTTTCTCTGCGTGGAGCTGGGAAGGAGCAAGTCAGCTTGCTTTGTTTTGGAATTTTATTTTGTTTTACACTCACGTGCACACAAATATGGGTACTTACGCTGGAGTACACAACATTAAAGAAATGTTCCTTTTCTGTGGCTTCTGAGACAGAGCTGAACCATTTCCAAAGAAAGCTCTGTTCTCACACAGTCAAGCTTTGCTATTACTGCAGAAAGATCCGTTGTTCTAGATGACACATGTTTTATTTCTGAGCTTTGGTAGATCCCTTAAATAGTCCAAATCTCATTCTTGGAGCGCCTAGAGAAAATAGAGCAGGATACTGATGCTAATTTATTATTCTTTGAACAGGCAGAGCAAGGAACAGAAGACAAATGGGCAGTATCCTCCATCTCTGAGAATATGCAGCATTGTTCTACACTAGCTGCAAGTCATAAGTACCAAAGTTACTGCTATGCATGTAATCATATCACCCTTGCTCTAACCCAACCATGAGCTAACAATGAGTGACGTGAGATGATTATTCACCAGGATGGGACAATTTCTTACACAGCTTCATGACCCGTTGCAGTTAAGCAGCTGTACTGAACTCCAGGATTGCAGCCATGCCCTTTTTGCTGATGTGACACGTACAAAATATCCAGGTTGTTTGAGAATCCTTTGTTTATACAAAGCTTTAGTGGCCCTTCATGAAGGTGGTTATGTTATCCATGGCTCTTGTTATTTGGTCCTGATGCTTGGCAATGGCAAACTGTTTACTGGATAGCTTCTTGGCATGGGATTCAACAATTTGAAAGCAAAGTCTACAGAGGTTTTTTGGGGAAAAAAGTTATGATTTCTCTTTAATAGAAGCTTTCACTTTTCAGTACTGTCATTCCAAACTCTAGCCCTCCTTCGCATGGTAAAGGGTAAGAGTAACCCTTTTGGCAAGGAATGATGCAGGGCAATGGAAGAAAAAATCCATCTGGGGATCAGGACGCCAATAACTGAGGCTAGCACACATTCAGAATAACTCAGGAGATCGCAGACTCTGGCTCAAAAGAGCAATTGCACTGTTATTGCAAAGTTCCCATAAAGAAAGTGTGAGTGCAGAGTTCACAAAGACATTAGCTTTTTCCTGCTTTTCAGCATCAGAACCAAACTATCATCCTGCCTTAATACAAGCAAGTAGTTATTACTATGAATAAACTCAGAAATGCTACTTACAATCTGATGTGTCTAATGCTGGGTATATTAAGTAGAATATTAAATCCCTAATCCCTGTTAGTGATTATGAGTATTTTTCCACAAAGCACTTCCCGAATGTAATTCACAAACTAGATTCATGTCTGATTTCAATATGATTTTGCTTTTGCTTAAAAATCACAAACAAATCCCAAAACGTTACAGGTCTCAAATACCTTGTTAAATACTACCTTTTTCATAAAGACTTTGTACAAGATACCTGAGAGATCTACACCAAAATGCTGAAACAGAAAGGGATGGAAATAGGTGTATTATATAGAGGTCCTACACAGCGAGATTTCTCTCACACTTCTGATACAGTTTTTTTGTCTGACCCCCAGGGCAAAACTTCTCATGACCACTATCTGCAGGAATAATTTACTGTCAACATATACTGTACATTAGAGGAAAAAAATGAGCTCTGACCACATTCACACCAACCCCACAGCTCCTTAAGACACTGATTTTAAAAATATTTTTGTTCAGTAACGTGAGCTTTGTTTCAAGTTTCTTTGTGGCAGATCAGTAGAATCAAAATGAAGGCAGGCTTGCTAACCACTCAAAGCACTTGCCTTCTTTTTAATTTCTCACGGGAATGAAAAGTATACTCTACTTTTCCTCCTTTGGCACCACACTCTGCCCTCGTAAAAGGTTACTGACACACGAATTTGTGAAGGCTGTTTCAAGCAGGAGCATGTTCCTATGTATAGGAATGATGTTAATTCCTGTCAGTCTGAACATCCAAGCGAGACTGTTGTTAAAGCTGCTTCTGAAGGACCAAGGGAATTTGTGCCATTCAGTTCAATTACTTTCATCACCTCTATTAGACTAAACATAAATGTAATATAGCCAAGCCAGATTCCAAAGGTTAGTCTTTCATTTAGGCAAAGTACTGGAGATGCAAAAGCTGTGCAGCATTTGCAGGAATCTAACACGGGTTCAATAAACCAATTGAACACGAAAGGAACATCCTTTCTAAATGCAAATTATTCAGGTGCGATTTGAGTTCCTTAAAGGTTACTCTTCAGTTCCCTCTCTCTGTCTAATAAATGAGATCACAGAACAGCTTCGTTTCCTTTTTCAAAATTCTTTGTATTAAGTCATCCTGCTGCCTCTATTATAGGCCTTTTCTGTAAGGAGCAGATACAGACTCTGGACTGCTTCTGTTCTGTGACTGCAGAACACCAATATTAATCTTTTACTAACGCACTTCTGAGAAGAACTGAAAAACTAATTTTAAAAAGTGAGTCTGACAACGCAGCAATGCACAGACATACTCAAGCAGCAGGATTTTCTCTTTCCTTTTCATTTTGCCAAAAGACTCTACATTTTCCTATCTGGAAGAGTAAAACCACAAATATCAAGAAGGTCCCAGAAAATGTAGCCCAGCAACACTTGATATCAAACTCATCAAAGTGTCAACAGATCTACCTGAACAGGTATGCACAATAGCTGCAGATCTGGCTATGAAATTTCTTCATGATGAGATCTTGTCTTGAGTGAAGTTGGTGGCAAAACTTTTACGTGGTTCCTGTGGGTCAGAACAATATTTGTTATATTAATTCTGAGCTAGGATCTTAGGAATCATGGGAAAGAAAACTATTATATTATATTTATTATATTAAAAATGTCATATTAGAGATGGTGTCTACAAAAGGGACTATATTTGTGCATAAATTAAATGCTGCATAATAGTAGCCACTGACTAGGAAACTGTTGTGGGCCCTTCATGGCATTGGCACATTCATTAGAGAAATCCGCAAGTATATTTTATACACAAAATTTGCATTTTCTATGGAAATTTAGTTTCACCACAACTCATATAGCAGCACCTTCAGAATTAACAGGGATGACTGAAACTTCAGGGCCTTCAGATGAAGAAAAAGACTGAATGAAAATGGCATTGAATTCCACAAGAAAACAAAAACCGAATGATACTACTGGGAATTACTGCTACCTAACTGGGTATATCTCACTGTTAAAGAGATAGGGGAGTCGCTTTCACTGGAGAAGAGAAGCACTAGCAGTTTTGTGGATACAGGAAATATTTTGCATTTTCCATGTTTCTTTTCATACAAGGTTCAAATGAAACGTAGCAACTGGTCACACAATGTTAGAGTTTAAGCTGGAATTGTGACTATATTTTAGACAATCACTAAGTCAGATTTCATACCTCTATCTCATCTCAGCTGCATTCTGTATTTTTTTAATTGTACCAAGGTCTCATCCATTACGGTAGCACACATGAAATAACTAGCGTTTTGAACGTTGTAGGTATAAAATAGACAAATAACAGTAAGAAGTTCAATTAAGAAAAACAGACAAATTCTGGTTTTGATGCTGTGCAAAGACAGCACCCAAAATAAAGAGAATTATAATGAAGACTGGTAATGAAGTCTCAAATCAATACCTTCAGCATACCATGCATAACTGAAAGCAGGATTCAGTCCTCTCCAAAGAACATGTTAGAAAGTCCCAATAAAAAGGGCTGGATAATATAACATTTACTGATTTCTCTCCTAGTGGAATAAAACAGGACTTTCTTGCTTTCTTTATATCTATCACAGGCAGCAGAAATACACTTGTAGGTCATGTATTAGGCATTTATCTTCTGGAGCCCAGAGATCTTGACTCCATCTACATGCTGCTGAGAAACTCCACGAGTTCAGCAGGTGTTAGAGAGCAGCAGACAAGAAGTCCATGGCTAGGGGCAGGCTGGTAACGGTGCCTTTTAAGACAAGTGCCAGTGCAGTCCTCCGCCCTAGTTCAAACAGAAACAGATTCTTCTCATCATCCTGCTGTAATATTGTCAAGAAATCCCCTTTCTTTGTAAAATCGTCTGTCTTAGTCTTACACCAGTTGGAAGGAAACTGACAGAATTGGTTTTGAGCTACCAGCAAATAAAAACCACTCATTTCAAATTTTAACATGAGTTGCTAACTCGTTGTGGTTTTGTAACTCACACATGGCTGACTAACTTTTAAAACCTCAAACTTTGCATGTTTTAAGTTCTCATAGAAAATGAGGGCACAGTCTCATTTTGAAGCTCACATATTATAGTAAGGTAATGACTTTTTTCCCTTGACTAGCCGATCAGCTGCACGTGAACTGCCACTGTACAAAAGCACTACGTGTTGGATGCAATGGCTAGTACTTTGTCGCTTAACATAGCTACAGGTTTTTTGCACCCTGTCAAGAAGTTCTGTTCACCTACAAAAAATAGCTCTTGAAACAAACTGTGGGCACTCGGGATGAAAGTTTGATACAAAGTTTATAGAAAAAACTATTTTCCCTCAAAACAGTCTTTCCTCTGCTACTATCCACTTGCTAGATATCCTTCCCTTAATCCAAAAATCACCAAGAGTTTTGCCCACCTGGACTGCAATCAATCTAAATAATGAAGCATTTGCTCCACGTAAAGCAGAGCCACGCACTGGCGCGCCCCTGGGCCACGCCTCGCCTGCCAGAACAACATCCATCAGACCTCACAGCTCGTTCAAGGACTGACTTTCCTGGAAGACCTCGGCAGCTGGGTGGGGAGATGGCACCTATGCTGCACGTGCTCTGCAGCAGCAGATCTGTGCAGAGGGGACCAGGAGTGAGTCACGGCACCTCGGTGGCACCCAGCAGCCGCAATGGCTGAGGCCTGCCCTGGCAGAGAGCCGCGTCGCCACTGTCGGCAATGAGGTAATTGTTGACCAGACAGGATTTCTCCCTCCCTGCCCCACACTTTCAGGTGGCGAAGCACTCAGCCAGCATTTCTTCAGCTAGGATCTATGCAGAAGGCACAGAATGCTGTCAAAATAAGACACTGAATCACCAATGTAAAACCTCGCTTTCTCAAGAAGGAGCTCCTACTATTTAATACTGGATCATACAAATTTATCTACAGTGAAAGTGAAAACGCCTTCTTGTAATTCTGATTCTCTGTCACAGGATTTTGAATGTCAAAGGTTCTATTTTAGCAAAGTTCCCAAACAAACAAACCAAGTGTGCAGAAGTTCATCAGAAATAAAAAACACCACCAACCCATGTACTGAATGTTGGTATAATATACCAACTGCAAAGGTGAAAGTTAGTACAAATCTTCTCTGATAATATTTATTCAGAGAACTGACAATTTCCAGGCAGACTCCCACAAACTCACACTCCTTACCCTCTGAACACAATAGCTAAAGCCCAATTGAAGAGTCAAAATTCACCCCTTCTAAGGCTTAATCTAAGCTTCCTTCCCTAAGATAGGTTGCTCTTCTGTTCCCTCCCCCAAAGTCTACTTGTTCCACCTCCTCTGCATAGAGCAAGAGCACACAAGCTATCCTGAGAGTTTTGATGCTTAGCAGAGACTGAAACTTGCCACTCTTCTATATTTCTTTTAATATTCTTTAAATTTTAATTAATTTTTTTTTGTTTGTCATAGGAGCTATGATTTTCAGGAGTACGTGTAACACAGGCACAGCTTTGGTTCTGATACGAGCACTGTTAAGAATGAAATCATTCAGGTCACCAAAGCTGCATACGAGTGTCCACTGTTCCCAGATTAGGGCTTTAAATGTTCACCTCTATATTTAGAAACGTAAAACCAAATGGCCATCTTTCCTGATGACTCAGCACCCATACTGACTGCAGAAGAATGTGGATCCCCAGCAGGCCCCTTGTATAAAAGTGCTTAGAAAGTCCAAACATGAAAGTTATGGGTTATACACTTTTCCAGACCAAAAACTGAAAGTCCATTGATAACTTTTCTTTTACTTCTCATCCCATATTACCATTGGTTTTAGGAAGAACTTCTAAGCATACAACCCTTCTCTTTTACCTTATATTAAATGCCTCTTTTTTCTCATGCCTCGCCTTCTCTTTAATTGGATGCCAGCCAATTTCCATTTCTCTACCTCCCAGCCTGCTGATGTTCTCTATGCTCTCATTTTATTTTTATACACACACACATATATATGTATGTATATAATCTAAGCCCTTTAGGCTTCTCTTCGGCAATAACTGTTTTGTTGCTTTGGGTTTTTTTTGTTGTTGTTGTTGTGTTTTGGTTTTTTTTTTTAAATCAGGGAGCACTGAAATACTTGGCAGCACTCTCAGAGAGATAAAAAAGTTGCTCTAGGCTCCCCTGGGGAAAGTTTGCATGTTCATTGCTGATCTCGCCTAGTAAGCTGGGCATGAAAACCAAGAGGCCTGAAGCTGTCACTGTTCATGTAGTTACACGTGGAGATTTATGTTAAACTTTGTATTTATCCACTTTACGAACACAAATAGTAATACTTAGATAATGTAAGTAATGCGTAAATAATACTTACCTACATTCCACTTGGGAATCTCCAACAGTATTAACGTACCTCAGAAAGTAGGGTAGCTGGAAACAAGAACATGAAAATGATATGAAGTATCACAAATATACATACAGTATACCTCTAATAAAAAAATTGCTGGTAGCATAGCAGATAAAACCGTTCCATTCTTGATCTCGCAGATGGCAGGAACATCCACTGGAAACAACACTCAGTTAATATTTGCCTGCATTATCATCAACAATTTGTGGCTTTCCAAGAGTGTTATTATGTTTGTTTTCTTTTTTAATCTGATGGACTGATTTAGGAAAAGGAGAATAAACAATTGTGAAAAAAATGGAAGCCCAAAGCATAATGTAAGTTTAAATTATACTGCTTTACTGGTATTTCCTTGGAAATACATACCACTATGCAAAGTCTTTTGGTAATGGAATAACACAATTTCCATGAAATCTAAAAAGATAGGGAAACATAGATATGCATTTTCATTTCCTGACAATGCGTTAAAAAAGCCATTTTTTCCCTTATTGTTTTTTTCAGTCTTATCTTCACAAATTTTGTTATTTTGGACTTCAAAGGATCGTTAAGTTTAAAAATAGGCATACTTTCTCACAGGTACTTTCTCAGGTATTTGAGAGAGAAACATAGCAAAAATGAACATGTCAAGCATTTTATTGTAAATCACTTATCTTAATCAACCATGCTTATCTGGCTGGTTGTCAAGTTTCATAATACTTACTACCCGTTAGAAAATGTTGTAGGATAAAAAATTCTGAATATCCTAAAATATAAACACAGATATGTGAGCATCTTAAACCCAAACCAAATTTCAGCCCTTAAACAAAGTAAGAGTAGTGAACAAAGCTATTGTCTCTGTGCAATTGATTTTGAATTCAGTTTTTCAATGATAAATGTAGATGTTCTTACTGACAGAATATTTTTGTAACTCTGTTTGCATTTTTATTTTTACAAGGAGTATTAGGCACCAGCTAATCTGGATTCTAATTGCAAGCAACTAGTCTATATCTTGAAGCAACTCCATAGACTTTAAGAGTCTTCTGGACTTACACTGACATAAATGACATTGGGAATCTGGGTCAAAGATTCAAAGATTTTTTCCTTTGAGATTTAACCCTGAGGCCTTTTATTAACACTGTTTCAAATTAAAATAAATATTTACTGTTTCTGATTCTCTGCCTCAAGCCAATTGATGCAAGAAGAAAAGTGTGTGGTTTAGTAGTTTGTTAAATATCTTAAGTGATATAATAATACGTGCTTTGCAGCCTGTGTGCCACGCAGTTTCCTTTTCATCTGCTTTCATATGTTATTAAAATAAGTACATGCAAAATAAAAAGAAACTAAAACCAAGGTTTTTGTTGATTATATTGATTCCTTGTAAACTTCAGTAAAGTAAAACGTAGACTTATTGCCAGTGTGATTTTGCTCTTCTTTCTTTGTATAAGCTAGCTCAGATTGTTTCCAATTTAAAAAAATAGACTTCATTTCACAGTTTGGTAACTATCACTGAGTATTTATTCAACTCACTAATATTCGTTCTTGGATAACAAGATGAAATATATATCTAAAATAAGATTATGAGTGTGTTTGTCATAATTTTTATCTCAAAGCAAGTCATGCTCAGTGACAATCACAGCTTTGTCACACCATCTTTTATTAACACAAACATCTTTGGTTGTTAGATCACAAAAATTTAAAAGGGATTAAATGATTGATTTTGAACAGCATTGTGTATCATCTTTCGGCTTAGCTCAGCCCATGTGTAAACAGGCTTAGCTTTGTCATTGCGAATTACACCCATTTATGCCAGGGATTAACATGCCAGGCTCTCTCTCTGTGAAATCACAGCTCCATTCTAAAGATGCAGCTTCTTGCTACTGTTATTTTCTCTTTATTTTAAGTAAATGCACATTTAACTACAGGCTGCACTAGTAGTTTGCGGGGATGGAGATTAAACCTGAAGTGAGCACAGAGGATTCAACTCTGCTCCACTTCAGAGTAAAAACTGTTTCTCAGAGGGATTGTCACCCACATGCAAGTGCTGGAGTGCAAACCTCCTCCTTGAAATGCCTCACACTGTCTTTTCACTTCTCCACCCACCACTCTTTCTCATCCCCTCTCAGTTGAGTGTAATCAATGTCACTGGAAACTAAGCTGCCCGATTCCTCAGAATGACATCTGACTACTGTGCTTAATAGGGTATGTGGCAAACAGAGCCACTAAAAATGGCAAAGCTTTGCCTAGTGTAGAATAAAAGACTAGTGGTAGGTTCGGATTCTCTAAGCCCATCTGCTAAATCCTACGCTGCACAACAACTCTTTTATTCAAGTTCAAAGATGCAGCTCCTCCATTTAAAGAGCACTTGTTATTTGGGAGGAAATGCAGGCTAGAGTGTGCCTCACACTAAAGAATGAAAAAAAGAATGTTGCCTCTGCAATGAAACCCTCCAATACAGCCAGTCTGACCCAAGCATAATTAACCATTTGTATGCTCTTTTAGCAAACTAATTACTTTCATTCTTTGGCTTTTAGCTTATCCAAATGCCAGTTTACAGTGATATTGTCGTACATGACAGGAAAGTGTGGTAAGTCTGATGTTTCCCTCCCTCTCTCTCAGGCACTGTATTGAATTTGTCATTCTATGTAAAATACTAACTGCTGTATGATGGCTACAGGACTACATGTTGTCATGCCAATTAGTATGTTCTCTTTTTTTCAGTAATGCAGTAAACTCTGCCTATTAGACTCATTCTGTATTCAGGTTTATTGTCCAGCTCTATTGCTGAACAATGTTAGGATCTCACAAAAGGTAATGAGAAAGGTGGTAGGATTGTTGTTTTTTTTTTTAATTGGAGGCATTTTAAAATCTTAAACAGTAAATATGCAGATTTTCTCTTTCACACATATAAAAATAAAAATGGAAAAATCTAATATTTTTGGTAACTCACCAATCTTTTGGCCTTGTGAACATTGTGATTCCTTGTGTTTTTATAGGGCACACTGTACGTATTTATCGACGTAGGTTTGTTGTCTGCCAACTTGACTAATTTACCTTGCTTTTTGTATCATGTAAAGGGATAAACTAGACCTTCTAAATACTAAAACATAACTAAAAAAATGTCTATCGTTTATTTCCCTAACCTGCCTTCATATGAAGGTTTTTTATGTCTCTAGGAATTTTCACCATCTATTTCTACTGCATCTTTTTTCTAGCTGAACAGGACACACTACAGAGAAGACTATACACTGGATTTATGCAGTAGCTACAGAGCATTCTGTTTTTACATCACATTTATAACTATATAGCATTCTATTTTTCCATAAAATTAGAAATTTCCATAAAATTTCCATAAAACTTAGAAGTTCATTTAATATCAATACACAGGAATGTTCAGATTATTCTTTGAGCATTTATTAAATTGTATATACCATCAGTGGGTTTTAGCCATCATTAAACTAATTCACTTGCTTTCTTAATCTTTCATGTTCCCTTCAAAACTGTAGTAACCTGATCAAAAAAACATCCTCTGAAAATGGGACTATCCTGTTGTTAATTCCTTTTTCACGGTAACAATTGACAAGATACCTTTGGCTAACGTTAAGTATATGAAGCTTCATAACACGGTTTAATATTCTTGATGATGTAGATTATACCTCAAATAACTTAAATTTTCAGCCTCTTGGATGAGCGCTTCTCTGCAACCGTGAGAGTGTTTTAAAATAATAAACATATTCCTTCTCTAAACTGTTGTAATCCCACATAAAGCCTAAAGATTATTCTGCTATTTTCCTTTTAAGTTGTGTTTCTAGTTTATATAAATTCATTTAAGTTCTGTTGAACAGATGCAAGTATAACAGGAACTGAGATTGGGAGGCACTTCAAGGTGGTAATCTGCAGATATGGTCTTGATTTAAATGGGACAACATCAGAACATATGGAGTAAATTTAATTGTCCTACCTTGATTGAACACAATCAGGATGCAGACACTTTTGTTATTCTTTTGTATTTGCTTCCCCTGAGGTTAGGATTGTAGCTTCTGTCACTATAGAGTTCTATTTGAAGAAGGTAAAAACATTGATCCCTAAGGAAAAAGCAAAAGCAGGTGTATCATAAACCTGCCTGCACTGTTGCAAACGTGCATAGGACATATAAACTACAACAAATGAAACATTCCATCTTAGTAATAAATTGAAATACACTGTGCACATATGGATAAAAGACAAAGCCTATAATATTCCACTATGATGTGAAAATACAGTACCACTTGGGAGAAAAATACTTTGAAGATAGGTCCTTCCACCTCCAATCCTTACTCCCATTTCTTTGTTGACCCAGGTTTCACCCTATTTCTGTGACAGATCAGTCCCTTTTTTCCTCTTGCCTCCTCCATTTCATTTCACTTGTTTCTAGGCCCAATGTCCTCACCCTGCCACATTGTCTCCTGTTACACATCTTCTCCCCAAATGGTGCCCACGGTGTTCTGTTCCTCAGCTCCCTGTTCAGTTCTGCTTCTCATTTTTCTTGCTTTGTCAGTCCATCCAAGCTTCCTTCTTACCCCAGTTCCCAGAGGAAACACTCACTCCTTCTCTTGTCTGCCTTTGAGCTGCATCTTCACCTTCCTCCCCTTCTGCCTGTATGGCTTTTGCTTTCAAATCAGGCAAGTTCTTTTAGTTGCTTGGTACTAGCAAAGGGTGGAGCATGGTCACTGGACAGAGAAGTTCCCTTCTCAGCTCAAAGCCCAGCCCAGGCATGACCTATATGCCTGGACCAGCAGGTACGACAACGAACCTGCTAAGATGCCCATGGCAACCCATGTAGTTCTTACTGACTATATACTAACTGTAATTGTGTTTAGCAGACTTAGACTTGTCCAATTTCTGGCTGATTCTCAAGAAGTGGGCGACTGGCACATAACTGATGTAAAAAACCCCTCATGTCCAATCTTTGTTCCAAACACGGAGAGAAGTTCACAGATACTGAAAGGCAAAGTGACCTGTATTATTAACAATAGCAATGTTTAATATTTTTATAATATGTATATATAGTTTATCTCCAACGGGTTGTTCAACCACCCATTATGAGGACGCTCTATGAAGAAGAAATGGTTTATGTATGAACTGTCTATTATTATCACTGCCATTACAAACAGCACACCCTAAGGTATATTTGGCTTAAAATAATTAAAAAATACAGCCAATACCACTATATTAATTTAGCATCTATACCATTCATTGCATTCACACAAAAAGAAAAAGCAATCTGTTCTGTACAGAAGGAAATAAAATTCTCTTGCTTCGATCCTAGAAATAACCCAGCCAGCAAACTTTACTGCAAATGTTTGTGTATATAGCTCCTGTGGAAACTGCTTAACTGTCTACTATGCACAGGAAAGAGGGGAAATGTGGCATATGTCAACAGATCAAAGAGCACATCGGCACAGTGAATAAAGATCACACCACAAATCAAAATGAAGTAGCAAAATTTATGTTAAGTGATTTCCAGTGGTGTTTAATACAAATTTCAGGATGGTTTGTTACACATTTTTAGTCATTATTAAACAGCAGAATCTGCAGATTAGCCGAGTCGCAAGCAAAAGACAAGACAGAAACAGCAGTTTCGAATACAAGAAACTTCCCTAGTGTCACTAGGGTTCCTGCTGTCTCCCTGTCTGCCCTGCATTTTGGTTGTCCTCTTCAGATTCAGTAGATTTGTAGATATGGCACAAGCACCTGCCTTGGTTTTGCTGGAAAAAAAAAAAACCAGTATTTTTAATATGACTTAATTGTTATTGCCTAGATACTTCAGAATTAGTGGAAGAAAAAAGGTTGGTCACTTTCTTTACTTTGTAGCTGTCTTGTATTTGCTTAAAAACTAAGCAAGGTCTAAATGAATAAGTACCATCCTCATGTATCCCTGTACATAAATGTAATGCAATACCAGTGGAGATGGGCAAAAAGTACACACTATTGATAACGCGAGCCAAAGCCAATGAAGCCAAAGCTCAATTCTAACAATATTATCTTTCTCTAATTGCCATTTGTACACATTCACAAGTCTGTTTTACGAGCATAGGAAGTCATGCTGAACCAAAAAAAAAAAAATTTGCAATTAACAATTAAAATGTTTAGTATTTATATAATGTGTACTTCTATAAATTTATATAATTAGAGATTTAAGGTACGTATCTGATTAAAGAAGACACTTCAGATTTCAAAAGTGAAACTTACAGCCTTTTTCTATACTGGGCACACTTTGTTTGCAATACCTTAATTTTTCTTTCCCCCAGAAATGAATTAACAATAAGCCATTTTAAACTGCATTTCATATATAGTTGTCTGCGTCTCTCTTCTTCCTTTTATTTCAGTAGTTCTACTTGCCTTTCTTTTGGCAATATTGCAATATTAGTTTTCCCAACCAATACAGGTAATTTGAAAGTATTTTAAAAACATGTCCTTGATTAAGCCTTTTGAAAACTGAAATGTCACGAAGCCAAAATACAGAAAGTCCTACTCAGATTCAAAAGTTCTTATTGGGAACAACATCTTTGTCCATTTCCCCTTCTATCAATCTTACAACTGTTCAGACTAGTTACAGTTCACTTTACAGTGATATTCTACACTTACAAATAGTAGCTGATCTTATTACTTCTAAAACAGGCATCATTATTCTAAAAGAGGCAGCCAATACTTACGCTGCAAGGTGTGGAAGAGAAACAGCCAATTTTGCTCAAGGCCATACCAGAATTCAGGGTTTGGTTTCTTCTGATGTCACATTTTTGTTAAACTAACAATGTGGCATATTAAAATCTTGCCAGAATCAACATATCAGCGTGAGAGCCAAAGCACACATTTCATTAGCCTCTACACACGGAAAATCTACATCACACACATGAATAAGACTGCATGATGCTCAAGAGCTTATCATCACCATCACCCCCCTGGAAAATTCTACAACTGAAAATGCTTTGTACTAGACTAAGAGCTACGCATACTCAGAAGTCACGATTAATAGCACAGGGTAGCAATCTAATTAAAATATAAGCAGATATTTATTTACATTTCCCATGCAGATGCTACAGTCTCTTAAGACTTAGGGCTTGAAGAAACACAGCTATGTTTTAACCTTTGATTAATACCACAAGAGTTTTATTGCAGGTTACAATAATGCCATTGCTAACCAAAGCTTCCTAAGCCACTTAATTCATAAAACAGTATCTTACTTTAATGGGAGTTTAGAATACACCAGAAATGTAGGATGAGATCCTACCTTCAAAGACCCCTTATTGCACTTCATTTGTGAAACAGAACTGGGTTTATGGAAATTAAGCAGGTCCCTCATCTTGTCAAAGTGGATGAAGATACTTAGCATCTACATTTAGATTTTTTTTTTCCTAGAAGATAATCAGTTCTACTTAGCTTAGCAGCTAACAACTTGCAAAAAAATGCGTTGTCAGCTGTGACATGCTTATCCTTCAGACTAAACAAAAGCAAGAAAAGAGACTTTGAGAGTGTCACTATATTAATGGCACTCAAAACTGCATGCATGTTATAGATTACGTGCATTCTATATCCTTGTTGAAGTAAGAGATGTATTTTATTCATTCACCTGTTTCTTGTCCTCTCCTCCTTGTGGCTAAGTGATTGTAAAATTACATTTAAATAGCAGAAGTGGCATCTTTAAATACTAGCTCAACAGCTAGTATCATGGTCTGCATCTGAAAACAGTGTTTGCATTTTGGTTTTCTACTTAAAATCACTTGACGTACTAGTGTAGTCCTGTCCTTTTACTGTCTCTCCAAAGGGTCAATACAAAAACATGTGTCTTTTTTCTAAAACTCAAGCCCTAAGAAAGCAACCTCTCTCTGTAAACAACATAAATATCTCAGCTGTCATGTAGATCACCATTTTAGCATGATTACATTACCCCATAACAATATTAATAAAATGTACTCTGGACTACTCTCTTTTCTCCTCCCTCTAGCATATCTGACATATCATAAAAATAATGCCTATATTTATCCAAATGTTAACTATTTGCTTTCAGCTCTGTTTTGGCATTTTGGTAATTCTTTTCTACATGATGTTCAGTTTACAACCTGTGGCACTTTAAATATAACATATGTGTCACTAAGCTGTTACAGAAACTTGAGTTTGGCATGTTTCTGATGAGCATGTAGATGGAATAAGTCAGTCACAGTGGAGAACGCCAACCACTGACTAATCTGATACCTATGCATATCACATGCAGTTAGTATGAAATTATAACTTACATGCAAATCAGAAAGAGATTTTGTCTTCATTATTTATGCACCAAGAAATTTTCCCCCAACGAGGAAATACGGTTGCAAGACACACAGTGGTTAAAAGAGACATGACTCAGAAATTAATACAGCACAGCTTGTAGTGATAGTAAGAACAGATACTCTGTTTCTCTAAATCTCTGAAACAATTATGCTTCAGTCTAAAACTTTTTACATATTGTGAATTTCAACAGGAACAAGATACATGCTTATACTAATTGACTATTCATATTCAAGGAAGTAAAATAGTGCCTGGTCACAGTTATGAATAGATTAATGCATATCCTTTTAATGCATATAAAGCAGAAATCAGAAACGCTTGCTTTTTTTTTCCAGATCATTTTCACACACATACATTCACAAAAAAATCAGGGAAAGATTTTCAGTTCAATACATTTCTCCTTTTCAGTGGCTAAAACAAGATTTATAGGAAATATACGTACTCAAATTTGCTTCAGTTTCTGGAGTTCATGGTACAATTATCTATAAGGGTGCCTTTCGGTGATTTCTTCAGGATTATTCAGAGATAGCAGCAATGGCTTTTGGAACTTGCTTTGTATCCAAACTCGCTGCATTTTCACTTTTTTCCTCCTGTTTACTTGTAATCGCCGATCAACTAAATTCTGTACTTCAGTTAATCCAGCCAAGGTGAACATGTTCCATATCTCATCTATTTTCTCATATGAAGAATTATTGTAATTAAAAAAAAAAAAAAAGACATTTGTAGAATGTAGTAATTAACAACCTGCAGTTCAACCAAAGCTGGAAGTAAATCTGTTTTCTGATTTGAAAGATCAAGGAAACTGCCTGTAAGAAGTCTTTTGTTAGAAATTCATTTTCACGGCTCTCGATTTATATTACAGTAAAAAATGTTATGTTGAGGCCCAAACCACATTGGTTATTACTCATGGCATTCATAGATCCCCTTTCTTCAGAGGGTTCAGTATGCCAGAGTTGAGGAAAACAAACGCATGCCATTTGGTCACTGTTCGCGTATTATTGAGATAAAGCTATTTCACCTGCTAAATGACAATCCACACATCTATGCCAACACCATTATCTCCTTCTTGTCAGTCACCACTGGAAAACTTTAAGCTTCTTTGTCATGAGTAAGCACAGAACAAGACATTTAAAAACTGAGAGGGCTCTTTGAATTCAAGTGATTTCCCATACATGTCCCAGATCCTCCTTCTCACTTCTAAAATTACTCAGGCTGGGATAAATCGTGATCCATCTCTATTGCTTACAGTCTAGGTTGTAGAGGGCAAAAAGAAAAAAAAAAAAGTATTGTGATGCTTACTTTCATAATTTCCAGTAGCTGGGCTAAAATATACCAGTCTAAGCTGACTGCTAACAGAACCAAGTGAGTGGACAGGCAAAGAGCAACAGTATCCATAATCAGAAATTTAAATTTAGCTCCTGCAGAAAGAGATTCACCAACGTAACAGAACAAAATATCAGAGCACTGCTACCAACTGTGCTTACAAGCATGTTTATCTCAATTGTAAGAAAGAAATCAAGTACATCTTTAAACGACAGAATTTGAGCTTACCATTAGACACAAGATGCTTAGACAAAGAGAAATTTCCAGTGATGTCTGCAAACAATCTTGCAGGATCCCTGATGCAATAAGTGTACACATAAAGGGAATTATTTTCTTACAACAGTTAGCTTTGGGCTTTGTAAAAGCAGAGAATTAAAAAAAAAAAGCCAATAAAACCTTCTTTAAACTTCTGTTCTAAGATGAGCTTTTATAACCCAAATCATCTTGAGAGACACTCAACCCTTTCTATAAAACTATACCATTTCATACCTTTAGTAAAGAAATATACTCTGGTTCCATCTCCTCGTACATAAAAATTTTCTGACAAGCAGTGACCTAAGAAATTAGAGCAGTAATGAAAAAGGACATGTCACTTTTTTTCAAAAAGAGTTAAAATGAACAGTGAACTACAAAAGCATTCAGGAATTACCTTTTTTAAAACGAAGTTGAGCTGTATCATATCTTCCATAGTCTCGAAATAACAACATTCCTCCAGGTTTCAGTAGTTTAGCCAACCTATTTACAACCCCTTGCATCCTTAGAAAATAGATGGGATACTGGTGAAATTTGCAAACATAACTGTTTTTTTCTAGATGCTTGGAATATACATAGATTTCCGAAACTACAGTGAGAATATGTGTCTGTATTTAATATTAAAAGGCCAGGCACTACTGAACAGAAAGAACTCTTTACAAAAAAGCCTCTAAACCAAAAATTTAAAAGGAACTGTAAGAGAATACAAACTGGAAAGAGAAAAGGAGGCTTTTCCTTCACTTCAACAGAATCTCAAGGATGGATTAAAATGCAGTTTTTGAGTATATGGGTCATATGGGTCAGGCAGATATATGATAAACAATGAATGAACAGATAGCTATGTGCATTGGTGAGGTAGACTGAGCCTTCTTGCTGTATGTAACAAAATCAAGGGCCTGGAAGGCAGACAAAAACTTACCTGATTTCTTTATGGAGGTACTGATCATACACACAAAATCTCCACACCTAATGGTTGAGGATGGAAAGAAGTATCTGAGTAGTACCTCAGGAGGGGAATCTGGCAGAACTCCATCTGGAGATATTGCTAGTTAGAGGAAGAAAGTCTGCATCCTCCAAAATGCTGACAAGTTTGTGAATCTTAGTGGTCTCTAACATCAGCTCTTCCTTATCAAGATTACACCAGCCTGCTGTATGTATAGGAATAAGTACCATACACAGTACTCTTTCCCCTTCACTAGACAAGAGCATCTTCATTCTCACTTTTTAACCTTACCTAGATCTTCTTATAAATACATTTGCATTACTCTACAAAATATGTTACTAATGAATAATGGCTTGGGTTTGCCTCACTCTTTCAGAATAAACTGAAGGACTCAGGTTTTCCACATTCATGAAAGATCACAAAAGGCAGTCTGCGCCTGGCAGGCTGCAAGGTAGAAAAGTCCACTTGCCTAATTCAACTCTTCCTCCCACAGGGAAGCGGATAGACCATGTGGAGCCAGAGTGAATGTAAAATGAATGGAAAGGAAAGGCAGGGTGCTGTAACTGAAAAGAGCTAAAGAAAAGTCCTACTTAAATATACAAAATCAGCATACCGTTACTGTGTACCAAGACAACATCCTTACATCATCCCTGTCTCTCAGGTGGCCTTACCCCCTTGCCCCAAGAACATCAGAACTCAACTAATGCAATTTGGTCCTTATGCAACAGCAGTTGCATCTTACCTTGATTTTTAAGGGACAGAATTAGGAGGTAGTTCAGCAGAAAATAGTATCATACCTCCGAACAAACAAACAAGAACAAAAAGCAGCATACGTTTTTTAAGCACAGAATTCCCTTAGGGGAAGCCGAGTGCTTTAAAAGTTGTCCTCTTTGCTCATGCTCAACACAGGCAACCAAGTGTGCTGCCACAGACAGAAAAGGCAACACCACCTAAGAATAAAAGACTGTTCAAGACAGGTAGTTGTGCACAGAATTACAGACTTTGCCTACATAAATGTAAGTTTTGTGCACATAGAAAAAAATGTACATGCACAAAAACTGTAAGTGCTTTGAGAAATCTCATCCCGTAGGACTAGAGCACATTAATTATATAGCTTGAAGAAAGTTTAATACCTTTCAAATTCTGCAACCAACTTTTAGAGGGGACTTCTAGCAGAATTGAAGTGTGTTAAAAGTGGGGTACAAGAGAACCAATTATCAAAAACTAAACACAACAGCCCAAGAGAAATCACTAAGTAACAATTGTGCTGAATACAAATGTGTCCCTCTCATGTATATTCTCCAGGTCTCCAAAGTACATAAGTTCTGCATCATCATTCTCTTGGTTTTCTTTTTCATTTCCCACTTTCAAAGTTTCCAGAAAAAATGTATACTGAGCAAGACAAATCTGGATTACGTTTGCCTTAAAATGCAGTCATTTTAATTCTACAAGATGACAGTAATGACTAACAAATCTTTGGAAAGTGGGTCTTACAACACAGATAATTACACGGAAATCTTTATGTGTGGATACACACACACAAAAGCATCCATGTCACCCTTTAGATGCTGACATGGGGGGGGGGGGGGGGGGGGGGAGACAAACACATTCTCAAATGACTAACAGGAAAAGATCCACAGAAATTCTGACAGAACATTTGATTACTGCTTCTACAGGCAAAGCGACTGAATGAATGCGTCTCTATTGTCCAATTTCTTCCTGGCAGCATCACTGCAGCTACAGAGATCTGAAATCTACTGCTTGAATTGTTTTTGAAATCTGGACCCAGGCTTTGCATGACTCATGTGCTCATCTCTGAACAAACAGGAAGGAGCAATATCCTATATGAGAGATTTTTCTGTAAAGCTAATCATTAATAACTTAGGCAGGGAAACAGTTCTCAGACTTAGGCAAATACTGTTCTGTTTGCCAAGCCCATTTTAATGGCATTCTTAAAGTAATAAATGTATTACCAGACATACAGCGTGTATTTCCCTTCATATGATCTAGTTAAAGGAAGAGTCAAGGAGTTTAACTTACATGCCCTCTTTTGCATTTTTCCCATTAAAAAAAAGGGCATTTTCACAATCAGCCAGCCTTAACAGTCATAAAGTTTGGTTCATTAGACATTGAGAGGCATTAGTAAGAAGGCTAACAGCACTCAACATAAGACTATGCATGAAAATTAGATCAAGTTTTCTTAATCCAAACAAGTTACAAAATTATGAATGCATTTTGGTTTAAAAGGCCTGCATGTAAGCATTTGCGTGTGGCTAAATCAGAAACCTAAGTCTTTATCAACATATTGTAAGGTGTTAAATCATAAATATTTGGGTTTGATCACTAAAAATAATTTCCTTCTAGAAGACTAGCAGTCTGTTTTTTTAATTTGTAATTTTCTTGAATCACTGTCACTTTTAATAGGGATGTATTTAGTTACAATATACCCCTTGTATTTTGATAGAGACAGGAGGCTCACTAATGAATTAGCCTGATCAGCTTTTCTCTTGAAGCCTGAAAATGGGAAACACCATTTAAAATACCTTGGTTTATATATATTGTAGCTTACTAAATAATAAATTAAAGATTCATCATCTTCTTTTGCTATTCTTGAAAACCTTCAGTAATAAAAGAGATTTAATCCATTTGCTTTGCCCTTTAGTCTTCATTTACCTGTCAGGATGAATAGTAGAGAGCACAAAGACAAGGAGAATGACATCCAGGATCTCATCTGGAAAAGGATAGGGTACAGCATCATCACACACATCATGAACAAAGGCAGAACACCAGGCTGAATTGTAGGACGAATGTGACTGTCAGGAAAAAGATGAAAAGAGGCACAGAGAGAACAGTAGTAGTTAATACGTTTCCTGTGACTCAAGAAACCTTTTTTCTTCAATTATTCAGCATTGTAAAACATCTCGTATAAAAGCCTATTCTGTCTGGTATCTTACTCAAGCTGAGAAGCAAGCTCACTGATGGTATTCATTCCTCTCTGCATAGAGTAAGACTTTGTTCTTTGGAATATTGAAAACTTCAGTTGAAAGTTGTCAAAGCCATCACATTCTTTTTCATGAAGACGGCTTCCTGGCAGCCTCCTGAATTACAGGCTTATAAGGTACTCTAAAGTGAGTATATGAATTACCTTTACCAGCTCCACCGCTCCTGAAGCAAAATCACAACAGTATAGAAAGGTTCCAGGTGTATTGCTAGGAAAACAAAACCAACATCAGTTAAAAAATTATTATTGTAAAAGATTAAAGTCTACATCAGTGTTCATGGAACTACAGAGGGCCCTTTGGGGTTCTCCACAGGTTTGATCAAGCATGCCTTATTGATGTCTAGCACATGGAAAGCCACATAGGTTGTAATGAACCAATAGGGCAGACAAATTCATAAGAATACCAACAGGCAGTTAGTATAAAAAGGAGAATTATAGCCTTGTCAGGGAGGAAGTGAAAAGGAAAAGAAAGAAGGTCACAGAGGGCTGTCAGGATTGATGACAATATCCTGGTGTTGTATTACATAAATGCACATTAATAGGTCACGTTTTCTTACAGAAGCACTGCATTAAGTCTCTATCATTAGCCCACGTATGCAGTTTAATTAGCAATATGATTTGGGCAAGGATGGGGTGTTGCAAAAGTCATCCACAGTTCTGTAGAGGCTTGGGTTCCCTTACTGTGCTTTTGATTAGATTAAGCAGTATTGGTTGTTTCCCTCCATTATCCCCTCTGTTTTGTAAGCCAAGATGAATAAGAATTTCCTGTAGCACTGTTTTCCCTTCCTTTCCCATCCAAGACTACGCCAGCTGCAAATTTCCTCGTACCATTCATCAGATACTAGTAACTCTAACAAATGTTTTTCATCCCCGAAAAAATCATTTAAGAGAAACTAAGCAAGCCCCTCAAAACCTACTGAGGGATGACCTCATGGTCAACTCAAGATGAATTAATCTCCTTTAAAAAATATTTAAGATTTTGGACAGATGGTTTCTTTAGAAAGGGAATCAATAAACTCTGGCCTATAAGATGTCACAGTATACACAGCTGAGTTAGCGACCTCTCTCTGAGGGCTCAACAGGAGAACCCTTGTGCACTAAAATATATTCCATCCTTGTTGCTGAGCAAAACTTTTATCAGCATGTGCCCACCATGAGAGTTGATGAGTTTAGATATTTATCATGGATGAGGACAAGCAGCCAGGCTTTGGTCCCAGTCAGTCCCTTGGGAAAGGTTAAGCTGATTACCTAAATTGACTTGTTAGGATGTTATTTCAATTTTTTTAGACCACAATAAGAGTTATGTAGAAAGTCAAAACAAAGACACAGCTTGAGCTGGATGGTGATTTCATGATGCATTGTATTCAAAAGCGGTAACTTGAATTTTAAGGGGGGTAGGGGGAAGCAGTTTAAAAGTTACGTTACAAACCTAAGTGGAAAATTTTTTTGTAGCCAGGGTACACTCATACTTGACACTGGCTTCTTTTTATATGCATACAAAAGGTCATTTTTGTATTATAAATTCAGAGTAAAACCAACTGTGCTATAAAGCCAGGCCTGCTAAGAGATAAGAGATGTTTCCATCAGGTCATATACAAGACAAATGTGTGAGTTGTTCAATGTACCAACCAATGTGATTGACTGAAGGATTTGCATAAGAATAGAGATCTCCAGGAAAAATACCTAATGAGTGGATTCTTAATTATCAGAAATGCCAGCCTATGACTAAGGCCTCCTGTGAGGAAAACACAAAAGTTTGTCTCACCTTTTTTAATACAGCCACATGATATCTTTTCCCTATATAATGTTACTTTCCAAACTTTTCATATGAAGCAGGGCTCCCCTTTCATTACATGCTGTCTAAAGCAAAGCCTTTGCTGTGGGATGAAGATGCATTGCTAATACAAATAGGTTTCATGTACGACCCTGGTGCATCACTTGATTCCTCCTGCTATCTGTTTCCGTATCTGCAAAATGGAGTATTTTTGTATAATGGTGATGCTAGCAATCAGAATTCATTTATAGAATAATGAACTGTGCCATACTCAAGCTCTTGGAGGCATGAATAAAAAGAGGCATGAATAAAAAGAAATCTATTTCAACCCTTGATACATACACAGCCTTTCCAATAAAACCTTCCTGCCTCCATGGAAGGGAGGACATGCTGTCGTAACAGCTTTTTCTAAAACCGAAAGCTAAGTGGACTAAGATGTTTCAAGGAATTAAGTAATGCAATACAAGTCTTGTGCCTTCCTTGACACTAAAACCTGAAGCGATATGACAAAGTGTACCAGCCAAATTCAGAAATAATACATCTTCTTACTAGTAGATCACATGCCATTATCTACTGTCTCTGATTTCGGCCTTTTGAAGAGATATCTGGTAGCTTTACGGTGACATATACGACAAGAGAGCATTTCACCTGCCTGAGATTAACTACAAGAAATCAGTCTGAATGCACCTGAAGACAAACCTTGTCAGCAAATCTGGTCCCCCCAAGACTAGGGTTGACCAGTATGAGGAGTGTTTTGTACTAATGCTACCAACATTACCTGTGGTCTGCAAGCAATCAGAATTTCAGGGCTGTAAAACAGTCCATTCAACACTTCCTGCAGCACTGGTCTAGCACCAACATTTGAAGAAAATGGAGAAGATGAGAATAGAACTTTCATATTTGAAAATCCAGCACTACATACCACAGAACTTTCAAAATAGGAAAGACACTGTTTCCGGCACCACAACCAACCTAAAATCAGGAGAGAAACAAAAAGTCAAAATACATGAGCAAATAAAACCTCTTTTTTTTTTATTTTTGTCTTAAATTAGTTGGTAGGTAGGACCCATTAGACTTGAAGGTATGTTGGACAGAAAAGGTATAAACAGCTCATACCACAATTCTCAAATCACTTCTATGATCACATTTCTCCTCAATGTCTTTCTAAACTTAAGAGAGAATCCATCTCTCAAACTGCATAGGAAAATGCAATATTCTCGTCCAATTTCACCATTTGGCGTCAGAATGCGTCAAGTACTTGCACTTTAAGACATAACTTTCCTTAGGAAACCCAACTTCCAGTGAAAATGGAATCTGACAATCTAGCCTTAAATTCTGATTTGGGAGAAACTTTAAAGGGAAAACAAAGCCCAGATCCTAGGTTTCTCTGAAAGTTTCTGCCATAAATGAATGTAGTATGTCAAATTCTAAATGTTTACTTTCTTGATACTTACTAAGCATCTTTATCAGCCTTTTGAGCTACTAAGTGGAGTTCTATATGATGAGTAGAACATTTGCAGTGCATTACCTCTAATATTCTGTAAGCGGCATCACTACCAGGGAAGGATTCTAGCCTGCCAAGTTCTTCTCCACAGTTTTTACCCTGAGGATTGTCAGTAAGAGATTTTACTTGTTTTTTATTATATATATATCCTTGTACAGAAGTAGAACCACCTCCATAATTTTTCTTCCAATATTTTTCTCCTTCCTCAAACATTTCATTTTTGTGTGAAAAACTGTTGGTACTGGGTTTTTTTGCGTGTTCTGATCTTTCTTTTGTTTTCAACTCTTCTCTCCTTTTTTCTGGAAGAATTTCTGGAAACTCCAGAAACAGCCAATTGCGATCCTTGAAAAAGTTATTTTTATGAGTCTTGTAAAATTCATTCCAATATTTACTGGCTTCTCTCTCATATTTATCTGAAATTAAAACAAAACAAAAACTTGGTGAATATGAGCTTAGCTACAAAATACTGTAAAGCAACATGGAATTTGGACCCCAAATCTACAATTTAAATAGTTTCCCACATTGTACACATTTAAATAAAAACATTCGGAATTTGGGTCTTACCTTAATCTGTGCTCAAAATAACTCCCACAAGGGCTTAATTAGATTTTATGTCACTTAGGATGGGGCAGACAGGCTTTCTGTATCATCTTTTTTTTTTTTTTTACAAATGTAGTGACATAATAGAACAGCATCACCAAAATATGCAATCGTAAGTTTCTTAGACAAGCTTTCATGTCTCAAATTATAAAAGCAATGCATCTTTTCAATTAAACTTTTCTCCATGTTTTTCCTATTCAAGAAATACTAAACTGAAATTAATTTCTCTCAAATTGATTTATTACTTTTTGGTGCTGTATTCTGGTAAAGGCATTATCAATGCAGAGCAAAAGGAATATTTTACAAGGCTTACAGGCTGTAATCCTGTTTATGACTCCCAGCTTGCCATTTTGCAACAGCATGACACTGCTGAGTCAGCTAGTGATTCACCACAACCCTCACATCTTCTTCTGCAAAATGACTACTTAGCCAATTGTTCCAAAACTAGTATTTTTTTCAAGGAATTATTCCTAAGCAAAGTATTCTGCATTTATTTTTAGCAAATTTATGTCTTTCAGATCCTTTTTTTCCACCATTTGTCCAGATCTTTCTGAATCCTAATTTTGTCCTTCACCATACTTGAAACATCTCTTCACTTAATATCATCTTCAAGTCTCCCATTTCCTGAGGTCACTAATGAAAATACCAAGCAGAACTGGACACAGAACAAAACACTTCTCCGCCCAGCACAGCCTTCCATTCTGAAAGGATCTCTCTCGGCATTCATTCACCCAAAAGCAGTTTCATTAGCTCTCGCTTGCCTAACTTGCTTATGAAAATGTCAAGTAAAGCAAGTCAGAAGCCTGACTAAGGATAAATTTCAGGACGTCTGCTGTTTTTTCCTTACCCCCAGGGCTTGTAACCTTCTCCAAGAAGGAAATTAGCTTGATTTCACATGATTTATTCTTGAAAAATATTTGTTGGCCAGTATTCGTCTCCTTTGTTCTTCCAAACTCAGTGTCTGCAAGCTCTGGATTATCTCTTCCAGTATTTTTCCAGGAATTGAAACTAATTATCTGACTCTTCTCTTTTCCAACCTCCTTTTTAAAAAAGTAAATATTCTCTTTTCTGCTTTCCCAGTCATCCATGTACTCTACGGATGTACTTTGTAACCTGTTCTTTCTCAGTACGAGAACAAGATCTTTCCTGCTCCTCACTAGCACTAATAGTGCTAGCCACTGGACTGCAGCTCACCATTTCAAAGGAAGGCTGATAAAAAGATAAGAATTACAGCTTTTTCTATGTCTCTTTTGTTAATTCCTGTTAATTCCCTTCCTCATCCCTCCTAAGTACCAAACCAAATCTTCTTCTTGTTTTTTCCCCTCATTCCTAAAGCATTTACAGAACTGTTTCTTGTTACCCTTGAAGTCTCTTGCTAAGTGTACATCATATAATGTCTTGCCTTTATTTTGTGCCTACTCACACTGACCCATTAATTCTTTTAATATAAATGCACAGAGTAAATATATGGTGCATTGCTCCTACTACTCTCATTTAAATCTTAATATACTATTTCCTAAATCGCTACAGCTTTTCAGAGATAAACAAGGCTGAGAATTATCATTAGAGGCACAGACAGGCAGTGGGAAGTGGCAAGGAGGTGGCAGAATGCCTTGTCCTAGAAATCTGCATAATTTTTAAAATTTAACATTTAATACATCCCATTGTATTATTAAAGGGCAAGACCCAGCCATGCAGTGTAATTGTACAAACTTGTTTTACAATATAAGTGCAGAGTTGATTGAGGTATATATATCAGATTTCAATAGTGTAAGTCACACATTCATAGATTGCTCAGCTTCAGTATAAAACACAAACCTACTCAAAAGGTTCTTAAATCATTATCACCCCTTGTTATAGTCACTACTTTTCTACAAGTCTGTTCAGAATCCTTCTACTTAAATTCCCATCAAGTTTTCCAGAATTCAAAATTGAAGGAAAACAATGGCTAAAGTCAGCCTTTCAAATTGTATTAGTATGGTATTCCATAGATTCAAGTGCAAGAACACTTTACTTTCCATTCTTTCACTGGTCACTCCTGCACCACTGTGTAATAACCACGCATGCAGTATTATTATCAATTTTTTGTTTCACTTTGTGTATTTAAGTAGCCTGACTACTAAATTTTCCAAAGCATGTAAAAATGACAAAACTAATAAACATATAACCTTCTGAGACAAAAAAATCCCTTACTTAGTCAATTGATTTTTCTCCTTAACAGAACCTTTCAACACTAGCAGGCATGCCTGAGAAGAAACTGGACATGCTAACAAGTAAATCAAATTCCTAAAGGTAGTATCATGAGTTAATTCAGTTTAACTTCTCTTGTTTTAATGAGGCTCACCAGAACTATTCTATTCTAGTGATATAATAGTATTGTTGAAATCTGTCTTGTCTTTTCCCCCCTTACTGCAGTTTCCAAGGCCCCAAAATAATCTGCTCATTAGCTTCAGTCTAGTTCATTGTTTACACAAATAGGCCAAAATGTACATCACTTGCAGAATGAAGCTGAAGCTTTCTGAAGGAACACTATCAGCAATGCTCACCTATTCAAGTTCTAAACAGAGGGGCATTCATAGGAAATGTCCTTGGATTCTTGTATTTCTTGTCAGGCATTTGTGTATTGCCTATTCCATTTCTCACCAGCACAAACTAAGTTCTAATTGATTATAGATGAAGAATGAAAGGTTCCGTGAGCCACATGGTTACACAGCTTACTTTTCCATTATGGGCTCTTTTTCAAATTTTTTTACAAACCAAATGAAAATATGAGATGTCATTTTTGAAAAACAAACATTGTACTCCTGTATTTAGATAAAGGATACGAGAGGTAACAGAAAAGGGCAGGATGACAATCCCAGAGCATTCAAAGTGATGAAGGGCACACAATTCAAGACACATTCACAGGTAATTCAAATAAACTCCAACATGTGCCCTAGTTACATCAACGAAACTGAGCACGATAGGATCATAGTGATACTATCTAATTTTACAGGTTCAAGACACGCTAAGTAAACTGAGGTCCAGGACGTTCAAGTAATTGTTTTCAGAATACCTATCTACTAAAGGAACAAACTAAGAATCCAGTCTTCTATGTTACTATCAAGTTGATACTCCAGCTTTACATACATAACTATCCTAGAGTTTAGTCTAGGGTTTAGTTTGCCAGTTTGAACCTAGAGCTATCATTCTTCAGAAACGCAGAATACATTGTTTCCCTTCTGAAGACAGGCACGAAATTCCTTAATCGTTTACAGAGCAGACTCAGCATGATGCATTGGAACACCTTCCACACAAAGTGAACACACTGCCTCCTGAAGCACTCCCAGCTCAGCCTGGCCAAGGCAGCAAGCTGGGACCAGCTGGGACCAGTGCAACTTTCATGGCACTTAACTGATATATGGTGCAATGTACAAACACTAGCTCTCTAAACAGCCCACAAATCATTAAAAAGCATTTGAATACTGTACATGGGAACTTTCATCCCCAGCACCCTAGCTGGCTGCAAATTCATTCCCTTTGATGAAGTAACAGTCCTGTGTCGTAGGAGTGAGTTTTATTCTGAAGAACTGCAAAAGGAGCCAGAACTTGCAACTGCACCACAGTGATGTACTTGTTTTACATAGAGCCTATTGCCCCCCCAAAATGCAAAATTGCTCAAACAAGTAAGTGAATTGCTAGAAAAACACACTTTGAGACAATCTTTTGAGGCAACAAATGAAAAAAAAAAAAACCACCCAACAAATTTAGACACGAGAATGTAGAAGTAAAAAGAGTGTTCCTGGATTTTAAAGCATCTTTAAATGCTTTAATAAATAGCATTAAAATAGGAATTTTTAAGCCATTATGAATTTGTTACCTTGGTCTTCCCATTGGACTTTCACAAGTGAGTTCTCTGCCGCTTTTTCCTTGGCATTCTCCTCTTCTTCTTGTGACCACTGCATGTGGTCCCTGGAAAAGGCAGTTGAAGAACCAGCCTTTAAATAGGATTTTCCATAATCTTTTTTTCCCCAGGGAAAAGAGTCACAAATTAGCTACACTGTCTCAAATACATTTTCTTTTTGAATGCATGCAAATGACCACAAGGGGACTGACAGTTAAAAACTAAGTTTCAGTGTATGATAGATAAAAACTAATTACTAGTTAGGTAAAACTCAAGTGATTAAGAAAAATCTTCCAACTGCAAAGAGGCTGAAGTAGTATGCATTTTTTTTCTTAATAATAGAAAACAATATCTTGTAAATTGAGTGCATTTATAGGAATGTATTTTGAGTGTCCCATTAGAATTGTGTTCAGCTGGATATAATAATAGACCTATCAATAAACACCCTGATGCAAGAAACTTCTCACATTACCAATGTTTATGATGAGGAACAAAGGTCATTTAGCAAAGCAATCAGCTGTTCCTGAAACAGGGAGCATAATCCACCTATTCAAGTGGAACAGGTGGAATTGATGAACAGGATTCTACTTATTTGGGGAATAGAGACAGGAAACATTTAGAAAAAAGAAGAATGAGACAAGACAATAAGACAAGACAAGCAGTGCTGCAACGGTTCCAGAGTCTATGCTATCGATATTTGTGTAAAGTGGTTCACTAAATGTTATATTAATCCATTAAATGGTCACAGAATCAAGCCAAGATCTGACCCTGATGACTAAACTGCCTTCCCTGCAGATTCTGTGTTTGGATCAGGCCACAATGGGGAGTGCCGAAAAACATGCTGCTGGCAGCTTTTAAAAGCAAATCAGTGTCTCTCCAAATCATCCAGTCTGAACAGTTTCAGAAATCAAATTAAATTAGCTAATATAATTCAAATAATCTATTAGATCCTAACCCTACTGAAATCAATTAACTGAGAGCCTGACTAAAATTCCATTGGTTACTATGGGAAAAGGAACAAGGTGCCAACCTGAAAAGAGTCGATTGTCTCTAAAAGCTAACGAGCATCTTCCTGTTCCATTCTTGGTGACATATAGGTAATTTAATTCTTAGACCTTCACTGTTCCTCTTTTGTTAATTGTGGGAGACTAATTGGTATGTATTTGTCTGCTTCCCTCAGACTTGATTTCCGCATCTCTACTGAAATATTTCTCATTATTGTCCCCAGCAGGTTGCCTCTCCCCTTCCTGTATTTGTTCGTATACCAAATGTTCCTGTGCAGTGTCAAGGCTCTGACAGACGTGCTACAGTAGCATAAAACTGAATGACCGAAGCATTACCAGGCAGCCGTCCTCTTGGAAAGACTTACTTCCCTCACTGCTATCACCGTTTTTGACCTTGCCTATTCTAGCAAGCTGAAACCAAGGACTATTCAGATGGCAATAATACACAGTCAGCCCTTCTGACAGATGACTCGCTGTGGTATAAGCTTTAGCTGATCAATTTTAATCCATCATTGTGTGTCTGTCAGAGCCCTTAAGGGCTCTACACACAATACTATAGGTGCCTGAAGGCCTCCATCTTCAGCAACAACTTTTTTTCCTTTTGTCCCTCCTTGGAAATTCATAAAGCTGAAGAAAGATCTTTTGGCTCTTTCCTAGAAATTTCTATATGGAAGACCCCCAACAACAGGACTGCAGCAGCACTTCATCAAAATCTGCCGAAGAGGGGACATAGCATAGTTCTTATGCAAATTATTTACATAGTTTGGATGCTTCAAATGAGGCAGCTCCTTCAGCACTACAAGCTGGCAGGAACACAGAATACAGAAGAATTCTAAGCACAGAAGTGTTTAAATACAGAAGTGTTTTAAGTTGAACTTTGACAGCAGCAAAGGAAGCTATCCATTTTAACCACACCAGGAACTGTTAACATAAGTAGGCCTGACAAGATCAAGCAATGCTGCTTTCAGTTCAGCTTATTCAACTTAGCCCTTTTCCATTAACTTGTTTGCTAACACAGGGTTTAATTACCTGTGAAAACTAACATGTGAAAACTATGCCAATTACTAACCTGAATAGAACATTTTTTGTTCCAAAGTTTAGCATCATTCATTACTTCTCTCTCGAAATGACAGAAAAGCACCACAGCAAATATCTAAAGCATTAGTTCCCAAATTTAATTTGCTTAGTATTCGTAGCAGCAATGGCAGCAGCTCTTGGCTCCCTGCCAATTCACACACAGGCAAAAGGAAGGATGCCACTTTATGAGGTACCAAAGATGATGAGTCGAAAACAAAAGGACATAAATCCTCATACATCAATGCTAGGGAAGATGAATCTCTTATGCTCACCCTGCATGACCTATTTAGCTCAACCACCACTCATCCTGATCCCCCTTATCTCCCTAGTGAGAACCCTGCCGATTCAGCAAGCTTCAGATCCAAGGAGCTCCCCCTACTTCATAGCCAGGTTCTTGATTTATCAAAACATTCACAACTTCCATGCAGCACCTGCTCTAACTCAGTTTCACTGTTTTCTCTTCTGAGTTATGTGGATTCATCTGCAGATCCACTTTCTGAACAACCCAGTTCCTTTCAATCCCATCTTCGCAATCCATCCCATATTACCTAACTAGTAACTTTCTGCCATTATAAATAACACGGACTATCTTATCTCTGCACCTTCTGTCTCCTAATTCATTACTGATCTACAACAATATTTTGCCTTTCGTTCCGTAACTACTTGCTCAGCAGCTTTTTACGAAATTACTGAGAACTTGTAACTGTCAGGTTACTTGTGACAATCTCAAGTTTTCTCTAGCACTACCTTTACATGTCTATTCTCGCAGTCCATTGTTATATATATACACACATACCATTATTCATCATAGTAAATGATAATATACAAAAATACATGAAAATCAGCCTTGAAGAAACATCTCACCACATGTTATGCTCAAAAACCTTAGAAGGATCAGTTAAAATCCGTGATCCAAGTGGAACAGCTGGTCGTCTACTATTTTGGTGCCTCTGTTGCATCTTGCTTTTCCTCAGACATAAAGCAGAAAGCCTTGTAATGAAATTCATTTTGTTCAGAGACCTGAAAACACAATTAACTCAAATTACAGTTTTGCTGTAACTTAATTGTTTATGTCACTTACATGAGAAACTGGTCAAATAATCAAGCGCCAATATCAGCTTTAGTAATAATCTTTTATTATAATAATCAATTTAAATGCTTTTTAGAAACTAGCAACAACCCTTGAGTGTGCTGAAAGCCCAAATAATCCCGAAGTAGGCCACTGGAATGAAACCAGTTGAAAGATAAATTATTTGGTACCATTTCGAAGTCCTATCAGGCAGGGGAAAAAAAAGAAATACACAGTAAAACAATAAACCAAGTTTTACATTGTACTTTTAAGAAGACAAGAAATGATCAGTAAAGAAACCACTTGTTCTAGCGGGTACATACTGTCATTGAGATTGACATTTTTCACCCCACTCACTAGGTAACTGTCTTCAAAAGATTTCATTCTAGAACTGTGACTGTGGTTTTATGCTTTTAGATAGGAAATGAAAGATTTTTTAAGTGTAAACATTACGCACCAGAAAGCCTTCCAAAATTTCTGCCATGTATTCTCCTGATACCTGTTTAATGCCCTCTTTAAAATGAATGGTTTTAAATGTTAAATTTCTATTCATGCAAATTATAAAGTGCTTGAGATTCTTCTATTACATGTAGAATTCTGCCTTATATTGCTGTATTTTACTTTACTTGGAATGTCTTCATACAGAATTAATAACGAAAGATAACAAGTGTGTGTAGCTAGTACGAGCATTTTGTCTGGTTGGGCTTTTTTTTGGTTGGTGTTTTTTTTTTTTATTTTTGCATATTTTCGTTAATGTAGGCTTCCTAGGAGATGAGTAAAATGAAATACCCCTCCTACTACTTTTACCCTGATGTGCCTTTGTTCTTTTTCCTTCAAGTGCTCTGCATATGACTTTAAAAATTATTCTTAGTCCTATTTTTTTCCTGCCTTTTTTTTTTTTTTTTGAGTGCTTCTTCTGTATAAACCACACGTACAAATTTAATGCACTGGATATACAAAATGTAGTTACAAAAGAACAGGCACAAGACATTATTAGAAAACATTCTGAGCAAATTGGTTACAAAATGAAGATTTTTATCTTGAGGAAAATAGTACTATTTGATCACAAGTCTTGTACTATGAATAAAAAAAGATTAACTTGTACACATCAATACAAAGCCTGGCAAAGGAATCACTTCAATTAAACAAACACTTCCTCATTTAAGGTGTACTTTTGAATGAGTCATGCTTTAAAAAGGGCATTGTTTATTTATTTTAAGCCTACGGGGGGGGGGGGGGGGGAGAGAGATAAAAAAGAGGAAAAAAGATTAAAATTTAATTTTATTTGTCAAAGATTAAATAAAATGGGGTTTGCCTTTTGGCTGTCAATGCCAAATAAAAACACTGATAAATTTTGGCTGCTGGAACTGCAATGTTACCAGGATATGGAGCATCACCATACAGTGAAAATGTAACATTTAGTCCTATTACAAAATTAAAACCTCTTCTAATGTTAAGGAGTTGATTATGGCTCTATTTTTTTTAAATGTGGCTCAGCAACTAAACCAATTCCAATTTATACTTTAATTACTACAAACTGTTCATGCTTTGTTTTTGAAAATATGTATGCATTTTTCATAACATAATGCATAATTATTACCGTATATGGGATATGTCCTGGTTTCAGCTAGGGTAGAGTTAATTTTCTTCCTATTAGCTGGTGTAGTGCTGTGTTTTGGATTTAGTATGAGAATGATGTTGATAACACACTGATGTTTTAGTTGTTGCTAAATAATGTTTACACTAGTCAAGGACTTTTCAGCTTCCCGTGCTCTGCCAGGTGCACAAGAAGCTGGGAGGGAACATAGCCAGGACAGCTGACCCAACTGGCCAACGGGGTATTCCATACCATGTGATGTCACGCTCAGTACATAAACCGGGGGTTGGTGGAGGAGGGGGATCACTACTTGGGCATCGGTTGGTGGGTAGTGAGCAATTGCATTGTGCATCACTCATTTTGTATATCCTATCATTATTATTATTATTATTTTCCCTTCCTTTTCTAGTAAACTGTCTTTATCTCAATCCATGAATTTTTTTTTTTTTTCTTTTGATTCTCTTCCCCATCTCACTGGGGTGGGGGAGGGGGTGGGGGGATGGTGAGCAAGCGGCTGTATGGTGTTTGGCTGCCCGCCGGGTTAAACCACAACAGATATTATGAAATAATAATTATGAGACATGAAAATTAAGACACCATGACAATTTCTGCGAAATGTGTAATTTACATAAAGGCAATGTTCTTGAAAACAAAAACAAATAAAAAAATCCCCCAAAACCCCAAACCACAATCTGATCTAAAATTATCATTATTAAATTATAGAAATGCCTGGATAAAGATTCCATTATTACACTGCAAACTGTTTACAAATTCTCTTCCTTCTTCAATCATTCAAAAAGACCTGAGCTGGTATCTTGCATTTCCTGTGCCAGCATTGATACTCAACATAAAATACAATGATTCAGCTGCTAGGCTAGTCACATAATTTTTCTTGGCTTTCTAAATATCTCAGTAAGAACATGAAAAGATGCACAGATGGGAATTATAGTCAGATGACTAAGATGATCTTGCATCAGTAAAATCCAGAGATGCAACTCTTTTTATGAGAATGTGATCCTTTGAGTGATAATTGCACAATTTTAGCTGATAAATTCTGAACCATCAAGAAAATGCAGGGAGAGTGGGGTAAGTGGGGGAGTTAAGTTTACTGTTGCATCTAGTGTTAAATGTGAAGGAACTCCTTGGAGACATGCATGTATATCCCTGAGAGTTACTGTGATCCACCGGTCATGAGATTAATGGGCAGCCTGGCTCTAAAAGTTCAAAAAGCATCTAAATGACTTGGAAGCCTAAATTACATTTTCAGAAGCAAGTCATTGCGCGATTGTTTCTCTAATTGATTTTGTTAATGAAACAGGCAAACACCCTTTCTCGTTGTCAGATAAGATGATCATACCCTGAAGCCATGACAGCAAGAAATGTTGTTGTCTAAAAGAATTAGGAGTTATTTCCTTGTTCAGAGCCACGGTCAGGAAGGCTTTAAGTTTGATTATTAATCAAAGCAATTCAACCTTCATCTTTAAGGATATTATCATGAACCTGAATTACATTAAAAATGCCTATATTTTGTGGCAGCATAACTATTTTTCAGAAAAAACTTTAAAGAAACAATGCACTTGGTATCCATGCTGAAAAGCAACATGGAAGACTTTTTTCCCTGTGAGGCACTGCCTTTTAGCCTTTAGAATTTTGTCATTGTTACAAATACGGATCAGGTCCTCAGTTTAGTTGAGAAACTTTAAGAAAACTGCCTTAGAACTCCTTCCCTCCCCAAACAATCTAACACAGCACCTTTAGTACAGCTTTTTGAAGGTGGACATGCAGAAGAAGGTATACACATCAACTGCCAGCTAGACCTGAAATAATACACTTCTAATTGATGTTGGCATTAAAGCCTCTGAGCAGTCACATCCACAGAGGAAAAACTAGATACAGGAGAAAAGAACTGTTCTAATCTTGTTTTTTAAATAATGAATCATACACCAAAACATACGTAAAGCACTTCATTGATGAGTAAAATCCTGGAGAAGTATCGGTTCTGAAAGTGATGCCAGAGGAAAAACACACAAACAAAAACCAACAGAAATAACCTATCATTTTTGTCCAAGAACCTAGATCAATGAACTTATTGGATGAAAACATTTGGATTTTGACATTTGACTGATCTCCAACTACAAAGCTAACAACTTCTTCCATCTCCAATCACTAAGCCTACTTGTAGTGTCTCTGTTATAAACAAAAAAAAGAGCCTATATTAGGAAGAGTATGTGCAGCTATGTTACATTTCTAAATGGAAAAGTATTCTGGAAACAATGAACTTCATACAATTACTTCTGCTTGGCACCCAGAAAATTATCTACACACCATTTGACAATCAATCCCCAACACTCTCCTGTAAAGCGTAGCTGATCTGTTTTATCACCATCAAACACTACCAAAACTCAGAACACCTTACAGATGCAAGTGGCAATCATGGAAACAAAGTGAAAAATTCTTCAAGATAACGGTAACACAGAAGGTATAACTATGAATTACCAGTGGTTATTTTTAAAATACATACATACTAATATTTCTTAATATTTCAAATGGGGGTTGGGTGGGGAGAAGGGGACTTTACTGTCAACCAGACTCATTCATTAAGTGAATGCTTAATGCTATCCTATTCTACCAAGTGACTAAACATGTCCTCTTGGGGCTTCATGATTAGTCTTTCAATGACATACTTCAAAAATATTGTGCACATTTGAAACAATAGGATATTTCACAACTTTTCAAACTCAGCAGATCTAAAACTCTCAACTGTTTTTCCTTCTCATGCATCATCACCAGGAATGATGCAGACCTCCCTGTGGGCACACAGCAGCTTCAGTAAAACTACTGCAGAGCACTGACTACCAAGGGGAAAATAAAAACAAAACAAAACATTACTTCGATTTATTCTGACTCCTGTAGAGACAACACAGTTAACATTGGTTAAAAAGCAACAGCAGATAAAACCAAACCCCACCAGATATGATTTTAACCACATGTACAGAAATGTTGAGCAAAAAGAGCCTGCCAGGTAGCCTGTTAAAAAGAGTCGAGCAAAGAGGAAATAGTTTATACAATGGTAGAGGGAGGGAGACAGGGAAGGATGGAGATAAAACTGCTCATTTACTGAGAACATTTACTTGAATCACCATACACCCAGGAGATCAGCAACAGAACTTGAAGGTACATTACTTGGGATAAAATAATGCATGTAGGTACTATATAATCACTTCTAAAAGTAAGAAAGCAGACAAACAGCTATTAGGGACAAGCAAAGAGCTAAAAGTCCTTGAGAGTTTAAAAAAAAAAGTTATTTAATTTCCTAATTTTGTACTCATTGAGAACTGTTTCTCAGCCACTATTCTCCATCTTGATACTCCTGTTGGAATTATTCTGCTATATAAACCATTTTTGCAATATCTTATAAAACTACAGGTTTTATAATTGTATTTTTATTCTTTTATTTTTAAGAAGCAATCATATCATTCCTATAAAAAAGGGGAAATGTTCTTCAATTGAGGCTATGAACTGCAACATTAATTCTTGTTGGCATATGCATCTATTGATCTCGGAAGACAGTGGACGCAAAGAAAGCTTTCTCCTCAGTACTGAGGGAATCAACTACACTAGTTAATACGTTTTTAAGCTAACGAAGACAGTTTGAAAAAATGCAACTAAAAATAAAATAACGGTAACTGCAAGATCAAAGAGACATGAATGGCCAACAAGGAAGAAAGAAACACTTACCTTAGAAATATAGATGTATTTTATTTACTGAATCTTTAATCAATTAATGAGAACATGAAATAACTAACAAAAGCATTTTATTTGAATTAATTGTATGGATAAAATGTGGAGTTCAGTTGCTACAGGTGACTAATGTAATTTGTTCTATCCCAAACTAAACCTGAGCTCCTACTTCTTTTTTCACTTGCAAAGGCAGGTGACAAAACTGACACAAGCTCGTCAAAGAATGCTGATTCAAGAAAATCGCAGTATTTTAAAGAAATATAGCAATTCTGCCAACACTTTAATATATTCAAACATTTTTATTATTTTTTGGAATGTTGAAAGATTTTGTTTTGATCAGGACAAGTGTTTTGTTGAAACTGCATCATTTCAATTTATAATAGAGATGTTCTGACTGCACTACCAAGACTATTTTGTCTTTAACATGAAGCTTCAATAAAGTATTTTAACTGAATTTGAAATACTTCAACTTGTGAAGAATACTTTCATTCCAACTGAAGCTAAAACTATATTTTGATATCCTAGAATCATTCTTGGAATGGAATTTCTACTTTTGTACTGAATCTATTTATAATAACATTTTCAGTGTTAATTGTTCTACTGTTCCCTGTTTGTAACACCTACTATAGGCACACTCCGAAAGAGTGTAGTTATAAATATTATTTATTAAAATAATTTGAATAATAGAAATTAAGAAGATACTAGTCACTTTTGGTACAAATTTCTTAAATATTACATAACATAAAGAGGCAAATTCACAAATAATTCTTTAGGCTACAATCCTGTAAATACCTGCATATTTGTTTAACTTTACAGACAAGTTGTCTTCCCACATATCAATGTGTGTTTGTAGGATACGTGATTTAAATACGTAGGTATTCTGTGCAATCCTTTACTTTTTTCCCCTATTTTTCCCCTTTTTCCATGAGGTAATTCATTTCCATGAGGTCCTTTCCTGTTATTTATACAGCAGAATACAACACGAAACTGATTTACAAATTAATCTATTCACAAGTTTAAGATCAAGAGGAAGCCATCAATGGTAAACATGGCTCAGAATTAAGGCTTCCTAGTTAACCTGTGCACCCTCTGCTGGCTCGTGCTCACATAGGAAGAAAAAAAAAAAAAAACCAAAAAGCTGTGTTGACTCTATGTGGACACATACATGCACAGTGAACATACATCTAAGCCTCCAAATATATCTTTCAATCACTTAAAATTGTTTTTCAACACTATTTTCTACAAAATACGGAACATGTAACTGTATTGCCTAACAAAATATGATTTGCCTCAACACAAAGTGTGTTTTTCTTTTATTAAAGATGCTGAGAACAGAGATAGAGCAACATGAATTTTACTGCTATCTATAATTTACATTGAAGAACCTCGTTCATTTACATCCCTGCAAGACTCTGGATGTCCACATGGACTTTGCTTAGGTGCAACCTGCCCTGTCAGCTCTGAAGTCCCTGGCAATGTTGTAGACCCACCTGCATACTGTCCCAACCCGCTCTTTGGAGGAGCAACCGCAACCACTGTTTGTGCGTTTAGCTCACTCATCCAAATAACTGCAAAGCACCAGAAAATCACAGGAATCTGTCTTTTGTTACAGTATCAGCCAAGACTAAAGGTTCCACTCAGAGATCCTGAAGAACAAAGACACGGAAACACATAAAAGATCAGCAACTTCCACATTACCCCATTAGGGCGCCTGGCCTCTGGCAAGGAAGGGAAACGAGTTTTTCTACAGACTTCAGTTGCTCTGCTGGCAAGTAGCTGTTGGTGATAGTGACAACTTTTGGGATGTAGCTCTAAAAAGATAAAAAGGAAGTGTCACACATCTCAAGAAGTTGCTGTTGACCCTGGAGTTGTAAACAAATCCTTTAAACGCTCCCCCCACCCCCAAGCCTGGGTACACTCCACCCTACACAGCAGTATCCAAAATCACCCGTGGTCGATGCCACGGGCACGCTGCACGGCTGGCCGCCACTCGCAGACGCCAGCCCGGCTGCTCCCACCCGGCCGTGCCCCACGGGGAGCCCCCCGCTCTCCGGCAGGGGGCGCTGGCCCTGCCGCGCGCCTCCCGCCGCCCGGCTGCGGGGGGCTCTGCTCTCCAGCGGGAATAAGTGAAAGTAAAGGAGATCGGCTCCCGCGTTTTCCTAACCGAACTCCGGCTACCGAAACTTTCCTGCCCGTGTTCAAAAAAGGCAGCGGGTAAGATGCTTCCATTTACACGCCCCGCATGCCGACGCGCACTGCGTTCGCTTCAGTCCCTTCAGCGCAGGGTAAGGCAGCCGCAGCGGAGCCCGGCCTGGGGCAGAGGTCCCGGTGCGGAAGCGGCTCCGCCGGTACCGGCGAGCGACCACTGCCAGCGGCTCTCACCGACCTCAGCGCAGAGACCCTCCTCCTGCCCCGCGGTCCTGCGTACGGCGTTTCACCAGCGGCCACGCCGCAGCACCCCCCCTAGAGGGGAACGACCCCGCTCCCGCCCGCTGGCTGGGGGCACCCGCGCGGCTGCAGCGCCCGCCCCGGGCGACGTCCGCAGCGCCTGAGGGAGCAGGCGGGCTGCCGCGGGGCGTGGCGGGAGATGTAGTCCGGGCGCGCCGCGCAGTTCCGCCCGCGAAAACTACAGTACCCGGCGGGACGCGGGGGGAAGGCGGTGGCGGTGCGGGGTTGCTGTCGACTGGCGTTTGCGGTAACTCGGCTCTGTGGCGGCGGGGCAGACGCGGTGCGCGCTCCGCCGGCTGGGCGCCTGCGCGCGGCGGCGGTTCTGTCCCCGCCCCGGGGCGGCGCGGCCGCGGCGGAAGGCCTCAGTTTGCGTCTCTCGGGAGGCAGAGAGCGAGCGCCCGCTCGCGCCTTTTCCGCTTCGCTTCACCTCTCGCCGGGCAGGGCGGGGGGTGAGAGAAATCCGGCGCGGGCCCGGGCCCTGCAAGGCTGCTCGCCCCGCCAAGAGCGAGCCAGAGGCGGGGGAGGAAGGCGAGCCTGCCCCGAGGCCCAGGAATGTGCCCGCAGGCAGCCGCTGGCGGGCGGGGGGCCGCCTCCCGGGCGCGCGGGGCTCACAGCGTCTGCCGCCTCCTGTCCCGCAGGGCCCACGGCTTTTATGCCAGAGATGCTGGTGTCGCCCACAGGAAAAACCTGGGACTCCTCAGAAAGATAATGTGTCAGGTAACAGCGATGCTTTCCGGCGCTGGCTGAACCCCTGCGCCTACTGGCTTTCAGCCGGGGTGGCCTGAGCGTCAGTCCTCAACCCGGGTGCCTGAGAAGTCCCTGGCCACGCTGACTGACAAGACTGGGGAGAAAAAAGCTGCAGTTTCGCTGAAGAGAATTACAAACGGTTAAATTATTTCATGAGGCTCAGACCTAGAAATGTAGAGAGGACTATGCTGTGGAGAAACTGCAGAAGCACTTGTAAATCTAATAATCATGTTAGAAATAGCCTTTATGAGATTTTATATCACTTATTTCTTCCCTTAAGATGGCTTAATGTTTATACCAATATTAAATTCATAGTGTTTTAGGGAGCATCAGTGTTAAATTTGAATGAAGTTCTCACAACAAAATAAGATAATCAGCAGAGGTCTTCAGCTAAACATACCTCTGATGTGTCAGTGAAATTTATGTTACGGAAAAAATAAGAATTAAACCAATTACAGAATAAAGCGAACTTGTTTTTTTTACGAAAACGATTACTGCTCCCATGCAGTAGTTGATAGAAATGCATTGAAAGTGAATATGTGGAAGTGCGTTGGCAGTTGTGTTACATTGAAAATATATTTACTGGAAGTCAGCTAAGTGTCCACTTATGCAACTAGATCAATTGGCATGCAAGGTTTATTGAAATAAAAATGACTGCATCTGACTTGCACAAATACTTACTGGAACCTTTGTTAATGGTACAGAGCTCCTGATGTCTCTAATGCATGCAAGAAACTTTACGTGAGCAGTTTATCCCATTAACATTTCGGGCACTTTTTGCAAATAACTGTAAACACATTTTTCTACTTTTCACACAAAACACCAACAGCAGAATGGAGTCAGATGTTCAGTAAATTCATATAAATTACATATAAAAGAGTTATGTGCATATTTACACTCTGGGGAGTTTTGTCCTTGATTTTAAAAATTGCCATTAAAGTTTAGTTGTCAGTTTTAATTTTAATGCAGGCAAGTTAATGACAAAATATTTATTACCCACACTGTCCATAATAGCTAATAAAAAGATCTTTTAATTTGGTTTAAAAAAAGACAAAATTTCCCTAAAATAGGTGTTTTAATTTGGTTTAAAAAAAAAAAAGGTAAGATTTTTCTTTATGTGTTCAACAGCAAAGGTTCAATTAAAGTAAGTTATTAAGCTGCAGGAGCCAAATAAAATATTTTCCAAAAGCAAGGTTTGTTACAAAAGCCATCGCTGTTACAACCACTGTCTGTTTCAGGGAAGTACTAAATTCAAGAACGTTTGGACAACTCATTCTGCATCTCCTATTGCCTATGAAAGAGGAAGAATTTACTTAGACAATTACCAGTGCTGTATTAGCAGGTAATAAATTTACAATTAAAAGTTACCCTGGCTTACGGTTTAAATACTGTGATTCTGTTTTAGACATGTCACTAACTTTACTCGTCCAAATAGCCTCTGTGAATTGAGTGGAATTTACTTATGAACAAAAAATAACCTGGTGCATAAATCTTTGTTAAATTACACTCAGATGCCGTTGTGTCTTAATGTGACACCTGCTTTGGTGAAGGAAAGTCTGATTTTACTGTATAAGTTCAGCTTTCAGAGCACTTTAACAGGAGTGGAAGATTATCAGCATTTTATAATTTTGTACTAAAAAGCCAAATGAACGGTAGTTCTTTGTGATCTGGTAACTAGCAGTGTGCTAAAGAATGTGTCACAAAATCAGCCTATGTAACAAGCTTATGTCTCTAAATTCTGCATTAAAGAAGTGAATTATTGTTCATGTAAAAGTACAGGGTGCAGAGTACTTGCAGGTTTTTGTTAATGTATTTTGCGGATCAGTCCTCTGATCTGATGTACTCTGATCTGATGTACTCTCCTGTTCCGTGATCAGCTGCAGAGGCACAGCTTAGGAGGCAGCACAGGGCAGAGTAGAGGACGGGAAGTCCTGCATACACCAGTCCTTGTCCCTGCCCATCCCTCTTGTGAGGGAGGTAGCAGGGACTTGGAGAAGTGCGTTGCTGAGTAAGTTGTGGTCAGAACAGTTTTGAGACAGTGTCAGATGATACGTAAAAGACAAACTACTCTGTCAGTGTAAACCACTGAGAGCTAATTAAATGAATCTATCGCTTACAGCAGCGATCTAAATCTACTTAGCCGTGTTTTATTCCTACATTGTCTGAATGCTTTCCAGTACTGGGTTAACCTGTCTAGCATCTTTGAGGTTTATCTTTGTCTCATCCTCTCTCTAAGGGGAAAACTGTGCACACTGCGAAGTTTTTATTCTAGTAGTAGGTTTTTTTTTTTAAATATCTGTACATGATGCCACTCCTTTATATTATGAAAGGCAACACTGGAAGAGCTTGAGGGGAAGGTTCCAGGATGATCGTTAGTTTCTGGAATATACTTTCTTTTTAATGTATATCACTAAAGTAAGAACGTTACTATTAAGTTTGTTATTTAAAAACAAAATAAACCCCACACTACCAAACCACAAAATATAGAAAAGGTTAGCTTTTAAATATTATGTTATACTAACTATTGTTTATTAGGCCTTATTTTGAGAGCAATTTCAGGTTATATTTACAAAGTAAAAATAAGATGTTCAGGTTTCTGACCTGCCTAAAGAGAAGGCAGGATTTATAAAACTGTATGAAATTACTTGTTGATAGAAAGTAGTTTATAAAGTAGACTAATGGTTAGCAATCATTTTCCTCCAGCATTGCACAAGAGCCAAGAATACTTTATCAAAAGCCAAAGTGTTCTAAGTCAGAAAAAATAGAAGATGCTTTATTATTGGAATGCCCACTGGTAAGATTACTTTTTAATAGAGCATTGTTGTGCAAAAAACCAAATTAATATCTTTCAGTGAAACATATTTAGAATAGAGTGTTCTTTCCCTGTGAACTATTTTCTCAGTGTTTTTATGGAGTTAGGTCATTTAAGGTTTGCAACATGTGCTTATTTATTTTGACTGTTTAGAGGTATACTTCTCTGAATTTCTCAATAGTGCATTCAAATGTTTTTTTGTGAGCTTTCGTGGAAGATTTTAAAAACAGTGCCTTTATGCTTATGCAAATAACTAATTCCTTACAATATAAATTCTCTTTAATTTTTTTCTTTATTTTTTTAATTAGCAAGGGCAGTAGGTGGGAGTTTTAGTTTCTACCAGATCTGTTGACATAAAAAAAAAAAAAAGCAGATAAACTGAAGACCCATTAAAGCAACTCTGCCCAAAAGCTGTTCTGCTGTTTCTACCTAATAGATTGTATAATTTCCCTCCTCCTTGAGGAGTTTTTCTCTCATCCACTATCCACAGAGTTTAGGATCCCGTCCTTGAGGTGCCTAAAAATGCAGTGTGAATACCATTCTTAGCAGTTACTGTTGAGTTACCACTGAATGTCTTATTCTGCAATACTTAAACAATTGTCTCTTCAAGACTGGTATCAATTAGATCAATAAGCAGTTATACTTCATTTGTGCAAGGCAAAGAAGTTTTAAAAGGTCATTTCTAGAAAAGGTAACTGCCTTGCAAAAAGTGTGACAACAGATTATTTATGTGATAGCTGACTGTTTAGCACAGGCATGAGCTTAGATTAGCAGGCAGCTTTCCATCTTTAGTTTTTGAGGAGTGCGTATTAACTTTTGTTTTCTTGTTACTGTGTCAAAATGTTACGTATCCTCCTGGTACAAACTTTTTTCTGATAACTTTTTGTTATGTAGGGGGAAATGCTGCCAAGTCCATCAGACTATAAATCTTCCCTGATAGTCTTGACAGTGCAGAACTGGCTTCTACGTCTCTCTGCTGATAGTGGAGAAATACTGGAAAAAGTATACCTTGCTGGTTCCTGTTGCAAATTCAGGTATTAAACATTGACTAGGCTTTATATAATAAACAATCATTAGTACTATACTGGAGAAAGGGAATCTTCTTTATTTTAGTACTATCCTATGGCTGACTTCAGGTTTGTTAGTCTAGCATATTACCTGGAGTACTGTTCCTGCATGCTGTTTTCCATAGAAGAATTTCAGCATCTCAAGTATTACAGACTCAAATTTGGCATCAAGTTCCGCAAAAGCCACAAAAACTAGGCTACTGTTGGCTTTTCTCTGGCAATTTTACAGCCTTTAATGTTGCAATAACAACATACCAGGAGAGGACCTTCAAAAGCTGTAAAACAAACTTCATAAAACGTAAGGAAAATATGTTTAAAGTTTAAGCCATTTTTAACTTGCAAGCGTTCTGCTCCATAGGGTAGCTATTTTGCTCTTTAAAAGCAGAGCAGTTACTGCTTCTGGTAAACTGCATCTTCTTTTCAGTTCTCAGAAGAAATTATTTCCTTTAAGCTGAAGGATAAGCAGTGATTTTTGAAGGGAAGGAGAAAAATGAAGATAGTGAATGTTCACACTTCCAGAATTTTTCTCACAATCCTTTATGGAATAAGCCATTCCTAGTTCCATGGGTTTTGCGTTATTGCAAACAGCAAACATCTCAAGCACTTCTCCCAAATCAGATACTGAACGGTTTGCCTGGACACAGGGATCTGCCTAGTTATCGTAGATTATATTTTATATGAAATAATGTATTTACTGTTAAATGATTTTCAAATTATTAAGATAGGCCTTTCTTTTCACAAATAGGTATCTGAGCTGGGATACTCCTCAAGAGGTAATGGTTGTAAAGTCAGCTCAGAATAAGCTCCCTGCAGCAGCACGACAGGTAAGTTTGTTGAAAAAATCTTTCATTCTTAAATTTTTACAAAATCCATCAAAAAAAATTTACAAGGACAGAGATGGAGACATTATGGTTTGTTATTATGGTAGAAGATAAAGATATACTACCATTAATAAATGCCTCAAATGTAATAACTGTATTCAGTATTGTTATCCTTCCCAGGCAGGTATCCAACAGTCTGTACTGTTCTATCTTGCTGTATTTCAAGTTTTGCCTCTTTCATTCATTGGAATGCTAGAAATAAACAAAAAGGTGAGTTAATTCCTCTATTAATCGTGATTTGTACTGTAGTTGTATGAGGGGCATGGTTTAGGCAATTGTCCCAGAATTTCAGAAGTCGTACTTACACCTTATGAAAGGATAGTGCCCTGAAACATGAATTAGCAGTAATGTTCTTCTTGTGTCTGATAGGGGCATTGGGGGGAAGATTCTTAATTCAAATGACCAGAAGAGAAAACACAAATGCATTCTGCTATTGGGTTACTCTTTGACATGTAGAAGGACTTTAGCCTTTACTTATAGCAGTCATAAGAATTAGGGAATCCTAATTGCAGACTTCTTTTCACCTCTTTAAAGAAAGATAGATGTGCTTCTGACCCACTCCTAGTAATAGTCTATAAATTCTATATGCAGTTACAAATGTTTCAAACTTGTATTATCATTGATATTGAATGGCAAAATGTAAATATGTGTCTTGCCTTATCAGTTAAGAGCAAACAACCTTTCTGAGGTTGGTTTGTGACCTGTAAGTAAGAATGTATATATTAGGAAACTTCAAGCCAGATGGCAAGTTTTACTGTTCTGGTGAAAAAAAAAGTCTATTTTAAGTCAAGAGAGCTCTGGAGATAACTTACAAATGGAACAGTACAAACATGCAAACTCTGTCCTCAGAGCTCTGTGAGTTACAGTCTCATTTGGGGTCCAGAGCTACTAGTGGGTTTTAGCTGGTGCTGGGTTGGGTTGAGGCTGTAATTGAGATTGTGCTGGCAAGTGAAGGAGTGGGGTTAAACATTTTTCATTTGGGCTCCTGAAAGTTTAGGACCACTGTGCATTGTTCTGTTCAAAATCAGTATTTAGGACTGGAAAAAATAGTTGCTACCAGTATCAAAGTTATTCTCAATCTGGTTAAGAATGGCATGCCAGATTCATCATGGTCATAGTAGGCAAAACGTCTAAAAGAGTACTTCTTCAGTTGGGCCTGTACTGAGTACTCATCAAAGTAATTGTTACAGCTAGGAATAAAGTCAGGGCAGAATTTGGGATTTGAGAATACACCCAGCAGAGGAAGCAACCAGTGAATGCAATGCCAAACCTGATACAGATCAGTGGAATGTAACTGTTAGGTTAAAGTTAGGATTAGGGTTACTGTTCAAGACTGCAGAATGCACCTAATGCATCAGCTTTACTAAGATGGTACACCACAATAAATTCTGAGTTCAGATAGCTAAGGTCTCAAGGATAGAAAGGAGAGTTTAGGACTGGAAGACTATTAGAGTTTGGGTCTGGAAGACACTGGGACCTAAGCTAACAAATGTATTGAGAAAGAGCCATAAGACTAAATAAAGAGGCAAGGTCTCAGGAGTGAATGTACCTTTCAGGACCAAACTGATCACAAGATCATTGATAGTTTTAAGACTTAGGAGTATTACAGCTTTTGGGTTTCTTTTTTTTTTTTTTTAATGGTTTTTAAGCCTGTTTTAACCTTGTTTTAATTGCTTTTCCACATAGTGATTCAGATTAAAGAAATGAAAACTACATTTCCAAGCATCTCTATTAAAAAAAATTATGAACTTCACGTGTTGTTAATCATTAAATACTAAGAATTAGTTTGTTGGGTTTTTCTCAGTGGAGATCTGTTAAGCGCTGGCACAAATGAATACTGCATAATTGTTAAAAGGGGTAAATCAGGTTCTCATGTATATGTCTAATTTGGATTCAGAGAAGATCCTGTATTCTGTGGCAGCTGGGTAACGTAGTTTTAGTACAGCTGTACACAGTCATAGAGCCACGATTAGACTAGTATTTTACCCTGGTGATGAAGAAAGAACAGAAATCAGTACTTTTAGACTGAGTTGGTAGCTTTGCTAACATTCCTGTGGGATGCTGGGTAATATAATCTATTCATGTATTATAATAACTGGGTAACATGATATGAAGATATACTGAGAATTGGTTAGAGAATGTATCTGCTTGCACAATATGACTAATCTAACCTCAGGTGTTACTGCAGTGCAAAGTATTATAGAAACTCAGCAGAACAGATGAGTTACAGAAAACTTCATGAACTAAAACACTGATCATAGGGTTTAGGCAAGAATAAAAAATTCAAGCAATTGCAAAATTAAGGACATAATGTCAGTACTTTTCATGTCTCTCAATTACTTCTTCCCTAATAAAATACTTTTCTTCTCCTTTTTTTTCCAGATATTTGGTAATAGTGTGACAGATGTTGCTGTTTCTAATGGAATCCTGATTGTAATGTATAGCATGGGTCTGGTCAGGCTCTATAACTTCCAGGCCATCGCTGAACAGGTAATGAAATACGAAATTTTTCATACAGTCCATGCTATTTTGGGGCAACAAATCATAAATATTCACGTTATGCCACATAGGTACATGAGGACTGTGTCAAAGGGTAGAGTTCTTGCCTAAATCTATTTACAGGCAGAAGACGCAAATGGTTACACTATCAGAAAATTCTACCCGCACCGGTTACAGGTGGCAAAATATAAGAGATTACAGGGTCAGACAGGCACTTAAGTGCGTATAGAGAGGAGCTATGTAAATGCTAGGCTAGGGTCTGCTCTTCTTTACTGTGGTTATAGATGAGTGTTAAGGCTAGAAACTGATGGGCATGGAAGATTGTTTCATCTGAAACAGAACTGCAGTGAGACTTTTGAGTTTATATTCTTCCAATCAAAAATCAAACGTTAATTCAAAAATAAGACTTCAAGCAGTATCTAATAAAGAATGCAGTAGTAACAGAGCAGTAAAACTAAACAACAAGTAAATACGCATCAATAAAGCTAAATTGTTCTGTGTTATTTTAGTTCATGGAACAGCCATTTGATTTGGGACATGAATTCAACTGGAATGGTCAAGTGGGAGTTGTAGGAAAGTATCCATTTGGTCTTCCATGTAACATTAAAATAACAGGTATTTATGATCTTTGTATTATCTTGGCTGGTGGCTTTTGTGGATTAATTATGACTTATTTCGCACCAAGAAAAAACATTAAAATTACTGTACTCATATTGTGCTGTAGCTATATTTCTGGTTTTACGTTATAGTAAAAATGTGCTTTGCTTTACTTCTAATTACAAGAATTAATTACATAGGACTTACCTAGAAAACCAGTACAGCAACTAAGCTATTTGAAAAACTTCATATGCAATGCATGAAGTGGGAACCCCTTCCTTATTTCTGAGACACAACTGCTCTTGAGAAAGAGGAAGGGCTAGGACAGCTGTTAGTAACACCCAGAAACAGTATGTGAAAACATTTAACCTAACTTGCAGAGGGAATTCAAGGAGACAGAATACAATTTATGCGAGTTGCGTTTTGATAATTCTTAAGTTGTCAGAAATCTGCCAGTTTCAATAAAATTAATTCCTGAGGAGAGAACAAATTATCTATTAAAAACAATTCTTATGCCTCAAATCATTAACTTATGAATGTTCTGCTTTATGTAATGACTTTAAATTCTCTGAAACCAAACAATCATTTCTGTTGGTGCATTTGAGATTAGAATTTGGTGCTAAGAATCTTAATGAATGACCAAAGCCTGAGACTTTCTTTGAAACTTTTTTTTTTTTACTTTAAAAATACATTCTCACAAGTTCACACTTGAGGCTCTTCCAAAAAAAAAAAGTAGGTTTCACCAATATCAAATAATGCATGCTTTTATTTCTTTATTTTTGAATGTTTCTGTATTCAATGGTTTTTACAGGTGACTGTCCGCATAAAAAATGCTTTTGATCTTTATGTTCGCAAACAGTATCAGATAATAACAGGCAAACCAAAGCAGATTTATATAAACCTGAGGAAATACATAAAGATAAAATATAGACTTATAGTGAAGGCTTTCAGTTACAATGCAATGTTTTATCAAAAAAAAGTGATAGGCTGCTATAACTGATGTCTCAGGTTCTGTAAAGGGAAATTTCTCCTCATTTTCCTCTCTGTCTCAGTCTGCAAAACCACAATTTAATGTTAGGGGCCCTGTGGAAAACACGCTGTGGGAGCTTTAGTAGGAAGCCTATTCCAGATTTCTCATGTCTTATAGATCATTGTAGTTTTTAGGTTTGAGATTTAAAACCAATGTACTCAAGAAAACATTTTTGATCTTGAATCGTATTCAAGAATTTGTGGTTAGGAAGTTTTGAACTCATGACAGACATTGCCATGGCTGCTCTTTGCAGATAGTTGCATTCCTGTGGTTTTTGAGCTGTTTTCTTTTAAGAATGAGATGGCCGACTGACTGTTCAATGTGATGTAATGCTTCAGTGGGCGAGATTTTAACAGTTTCAGAGCTTAAGCTTGTGTTTACTATAATTTATCTATGTGTAATTTTCCTGCTTATTTAGTCCTAGCCTCCCTACAGAAGTTGCCCGAAGGGATGACAGTTATTACGGTGCTGTTTTTATGGTGTGTTAGGTACCCAAGAGGAAGTGTATAGAGATAAAAACTTATAGGCTACTATGTACCTACCATGTCACTTACAACTACTGACTGGTAAGGAATTTTATTTTGGTCACAGTGGAAGGAATGGAAAAGGTACCTATAAATCTTCATTATGTCACTTTCTGAAAGGTCCAGAACTTAAAACTGTAGTTAGATTTATTATTAGAGAATACAGTAATTTCATAAAAAAACAGAGAGGAAGATACTTTGCTTAGATTTTTTTTACATTTAGAACAAATACTTGTTAGTGCTGCCAGGAACAACCTTATGGCTTTATGTTTAGATGAGGCTGGAGAGTTTTAAGGAAGTGAACAAAGAAGCTCAACTGGAGATTAAAAACTGGCAATGCTAGGGAAAGGACTTAAAAACAATGAGAACAGGAGGTGCTGAGCAACAAGAGCAAGTGACACATAGCAGGAAGGAGGGAGCTGAGGCAGCAGAGTGGTGCTGTCACAGTGATTTAGGTGGCTATGATCTTGCAAATCTTTGCCAAATAAACGTAAAAAGAAAGGCATATTTTATCAGCAGCCTGTACTGCTTAGGATTGATATATTACTGAAATGCATTTAAATCTATCATTTAGTCCATCTACCAGAATTTCTGAGGGGCCTTGCTATATATGCTTTATTTAAACAGAAAAAGTTGATAGGGTAAAATGTTAACAAATTTTCTTGACTCATTTTTCATTTTCTGCCAGCTTTTAATATCAGTAGGTCCTCTGCTTATGCCTTCATCTTCAACATTCTTTACATTTTCAGCAGGTGCCTTGGTTTTTATAACCTATACTTTGTTATATCTTGCACAGAATCTCCCATTTTCTATGTGTTAGGCTAAAAGACAACTAGAAGACAGCCACTTTCCAGCGTAGGAAAGACTTCATTTCCATGGGCAGTGAACTAATCCCTTTCAATCTAAATGGCTAAGTTCTTGGAAACATGAATGAAGGAAAAAGAGAGAAGCACTATGTAAACGTAATTTCTGATGTCCTGTGACATCTTAGCACCATTGGCTAGGATCTGGATAATTATCTAGACTAAGCAGGACAAGAACAAGTCAAAATTTGGATGAGACCTTTGGGACACATAAGTCCAGATAAGAACCTTGTTCTCCTCAACAAATCTGCCTGTTTAAATGCCCATTGTAATTGCAGATTTTCTCCACATTTTGTCAATTTTTTTTCCCAGCACTTCTCTGTACTGTTAGAAAGAGCTGATCTTCAGTCTAAAATTGATTCAGTTATAGCAGCTGTAGAAATTGCTTTTATTTAGCTAGTTGGTAGAAGTTGTAAAGCTCCGTGCAGTGCATTTTGTTCAAAGATGCTTCTCTCATTTAGTACTCAGAAGACTTGTAAGAATGGCGTATTACATCTATATAATTTATCCCAACTGAACTGAAGGGAAAGCTAGATACCTTTTGCCATTAATTATAAAAATTCCTAGAATTTTGTTGATTTTTATGAACTCAGCTACAGATTGCATTCATTGTGGTCCAGACTATTTTGTTGTATTACGCAAAAGGAGAAGGAATATTCAGATTCAGGTATCTTTCTGCATTTAATTCTGTTATTTGAAATTGCTGCTGTTAGCCTGTTTCCAGCTATTTATCACTATTTTTCCCAAGAGAATAGTGACCCTTTTGATATGCTCTTTGATCTGTTCATGTGTACGTCTTCTCTCATTCAGATGAGTTGGATTAATTTTAATTGTTTGCTATGTCTCTGCTTATCCAGCTCATTTGGAATGAAGTAAGTCAAAGGTATCAATGCTAGATGAGGTAGCTTAGCTGGTGCTAGGAAAAAGATCACAGCCAATGTATTTCCACCAGTCTTCAAAAGTTCTGAAGAATTAATAGCTTTATTGGAATTTAGAATTGTAAGGCTCAATGGAATTATGATTGTTCTGCTACTAATGCTGTTAACATTACCAAATATTTGCAGATACCCCACCTTTGCTATTTGAAGCATCTTCTCTGGAGAATGCATTTCAAATTGGAGGTTACCCTTGGCATTATATCATCACACCTAACAAGAAAAAACATAAAGGAGTCTTCCATATTTGTTCTCTGAAAGACAATGCTTTGGTAATATATTCAGATAGCAGCTTCTCTGAAATGAATGTGTATCACGTTTGTCTTCATCTCTTCTTCTGAACAGTAGTGCTCGAGGTAACAATACCCTTGTTTTCCAGTCTGATGCTCTCACAGGATCATCCCACAGTGTTACATCTGCTATCCAGTGGAGTCATGTGTAAAATGCTTTTGAATTAGTACTGCTGCTGCTATTTCCTTCATTCCAATATAATCGTAGCACTGTCAGTGCTACACAGCACTGTATTCTTGGCCCAAAAGTTAAGGCTCAAGCAGAATCTCATTACTTGATTCCTTGCATGGTAACATCTTAATGCACTTCTGACTAGTCAGCCTACCAAATGGCATGACTAAAGAAACATTTTAAGTTTTAAGAAATTGCAGAATAAGTTTCCTTAATGTTTGTAGTTTATCCCTGATTTGTACCTTCTCTCTCTCTCTCCCCCTCAGTTTAATCCCTCTCTCTCCCTAGAAAGATGTTATTACTCAGTTTAATCCAGCATTCCTAATTATTTTTGTTTATGTACTATTCATCATATATTCTTTTGCGTGAGCTCTCCATCTCAGCTTTTATTTTGGATCTGGATTTGACCTGAAGATACTTCTGTAATACAAGCAGCTTCTAGACCTGTTAGTTCAGGGTTCTTCACTAAAAAACTTCTCATCTGTAAATGTCCTCATCTCTTTTAGTAGCCTGATCAAATCAATGATCCCCCTCCTATCTCTTGTTTTCAAAACAGATCTTTCACAACCATAACTGAAGATCAATTTTGATTCAAAGGGACAATCCTTTCTCACCTATTTTTTTCTATGTGAAATTTGAAAATTTGAATGATCAGGGTCAGCTAAATTGAACAACAAAAAGCCACTGCCAAAATCCCAAGATTTTGACCAGCTTGCAGCTGAAATCACAAGCTATCCCAGGCTTACACGCTCCACAAATATTTGCACAAAAGAGGCTGAGCCTAAGGTTTGAAGCTCAAGTTAAAGTTTGTGCTAATGCTTTTCTCACGTCTTGACACATCTCATGTCTTTGACACTCAAATTACTGGAATTGTTGAAGTGTTTGCAGAATGTAGGCTAAATCTTCTTTTTGCTTAGTTTCAGGAGAGGTAGGACCATGTATAGCTGTGGTACAAGGGCATTGCTTATTGCATATTTAAAAAGTTGAAACTGTTCCATGGAATATCTTGAGAATTGGAACTGAGTTTATTAGTAGTAGTATTATTGTTCCACTGCCATCCTTTCTGGTCATGATTAGGAGCAATACTTAAAAACCTTCAGAGGTATGTGGAGAGGAGCTCAGTATTTCCTCTTTAATTAGATGTGTGAGACTTTCAAAATACTAATATTCTAAGCTTTCCCTTCCTTCTTCAGGCAAAAAATGGCATACAGGATATGAAATGCTGTTCACTGGAACCTGATTGGATATATTTCCATCCAGACATGTCAGGTAGAATAATCCACGTGGGACCAAATTTGATAAAGTATGAGCCTTTTTTTCTCAAATCTTATTTTCCTTAGAGGAAAAGTTGAATAACTGCATAAATTCAGTAGTTTGACAATTTGTAGGCCAAAACACTCATCGAGCCCTAGAAACTGTAAAATTTATTAATTTGTTAGAATCACAAGTTCTGGTAGAAACATCTGCAGATTTCTACGTGATGAATGTGGGCACTGGCAGGCGATACTAGATTTTGATATGAAAAATGTTGAAGCACCATGGTGTTAAAATTTCACTGATCAATGTAAATTACAAGAATAATTTATTTCAGTTTCAGTTATTTCTGATGTTTTAATATACATGATTTTTTAAAATTATAAATATAGAAGTGTTGTAGTAGGTGGATTAGAATACACGACTTATTTTGTAATTTCTGTTTCTTTTGTAGAGTCTTGAAGCTTAAGGAAGTTAAAAATAATACAGATCAAATGGAGATTGCAGAAGATTTTACGATTGTGGCCAACAGAGAAAACTCTGTGAGTTTAGTGTCCGAGGTCACAATGTATGATTTTGAGCAATACATAGGGGTTTTGTGTATGCGAGTAATCACTGTGTTTCATGGGCTTAATTCAAAGTTTATTGAAAGACATTCTGTGTCTTCATTGGACTTTAAGCTGTATGAAAAAAAATTTAAAACCAGTAACACTTTCAGGATAGCTTTCTGAAACCTCCAGTCTTTTCTTTAGTTTTCAGCATTCTTTATGGTATAGCCATGTACCACTGATATAAAACATACTTAAAAGATGGTGACAGATTTCCTTCAAAAGAAGGTGCCACCAGTGATAATTATGTGCATCTCTGGTGCTCAGGTGTCGTGGTTTAACCCGGCAGGCAGCCAAACACCACACAGCCGCTCGCTCATTCTCCGCCCCCCGCAGTGGGACGGGGAGAGAATCGGAAGGGTAAGAGTGAGAAAAGTCATGGGTTGAGATAAAGACAGTTTAATAGAACAGAAAAGGAAGGGAAAATAACAATAACAATAATAAAGATAGAATATACAAATGAGTGATGCACAATGCAATTGCTCACCACCCACACTGACCGATAACAAAGTAACGATCGCTACTTCCTGGAACATGCCTATCATTCATACTGAACATGACATCACATGGTATGGAATACCCCGTTGGCCAGCTGGGCCAGCTGTCCCGGCTATGCTCCCTCCCATGTGCTGAGCATGGGAAGCTGAAAAGTCCTTGACTAGTAGGGTACTTAGCAACTAAAAACATCAGTGTGTTAACAACATTCCTCTCATACTAAATCCAAAACACAGCACTAGGAAGAAATTTAACTCTATCCCAGCCGAAACCAGGACATCAGGTAAGCTGACCATACAAATGCTAGAAATGTTTCAAGTCTCTCGTAACTTAGGAGTAAGTCTTCATAAGACAACAAAGACAATCATTGCTTCCAAAGATCTGGTTTTTTTCTTGGCCATGCACATTTGTCACTCCTTTGTGACAGATTTGGCATTCACCTAACCCTTGGTGAGCCAAATCAGTGCACTAAAATAATAGAATAATAAACCAGCAGAAAAGGTGAGTACTTTTCTGCTTGCTTGGTGAGCTGAACTGGAGCTGGAACAGAACAGAACTGAATCATCAGTGGGTCAGCAGAGTGCAGAAAGGTAGAACCAAGTGGCGAGGGCATGATCTGAACTTCCTGGTAGAAGTGAGCTGTTAAATCACCTTGGTTGTTTCATGAAGTCTCTTGTGATAGAGAATCACGAAGACAATCTAAATGGCAAAAAGGTTAAAGAGCACACTCGTGAAGAAAATTTTTTGGCAGTGCCTGGAACTGTCATTTTGATTCAGTATACAAGGTTATGTCTTACATAAAAGCAAGTTTTTATAGTTGATGAGTACTGTAAAGTACCAGAAATCAGTGACACTAATTTTGAAGCTCTGCAGAAGAAAAGTTTGTGTATTAAAAATCTACACTAACTCAGGAATAAAACTTCCATTGAATTCAGAAAGGATAGGCTTTGTCATCTAATGAGTTGCCATACATTTCGGGGGGGGGGGGGGGGGGGGGGGGGAGGGGGAGGGTGGTGTTTAGATAACTTCTGTTGCAATAAGAGCAAAGAAATATGAGTTCTAATCCTGTCTATGCTGTACCTTTTCCTTTTGACTTCCATTAAGACACTGATACCCCAGTTTTGAATGTTTCTGGTATTAATGATGCCCAGTAGAAGCAACTGTGGTGGTTTAAGCTGCTACTTTCCCCATCTTCTGGGAATAAAAGTTTAAGAAACAAATTGGTGGTGACTTAGCTGTCTTAATTCTCATTCCAGCATTCTTGGCTCCAGTCACTTCTGTTCTAAAAATTATGGTAGCCGAGAACCTTTGCCACCTCTACAGGACTGAGAACCTCTGAATATGAGTAAACATCAGTAATATCTCAACTAAAGCCACTGAGTTCATGAGCCCTCATAAAGAAGAGATAGCAACACTAGGGCCATGCATAGCTAATGAGTAAAACAAGTCCGACAGATTAAAACAAGGTCAGAAAGCAAAAGACATGACATAGATACATTGTAAAATAGACAGGAAGAAACTAAAATGCTCCAAAGTCTAGAACCACTTTTTTCTTTTTTCTCTAAAGGTGAACGACGCTGTTACTGTAACGGCTTCTGGTCGAGTGGTGAAAAAGCGTTTTAACTTACTGGATGATGACCCAGAACAAGAGGTAACTGATGTAGTGAGTAAGAGCAGTTCATGGATTATTTAAGATGTTAGCTAGCCAGAAGTCATTCTTGTTTCAGGTGCAGTGGCTGTAACCATTAGTTGTGTTAATCTTTGAGTTCTTTATCCTCTTCTGTGGCTGTCTTTGTCTTAACTTCTAATTACTTAATTTCCGCTCTCTGTCTGTCGTCTTTTCTCCTTGGTTGACTTTTGTGCTTTGGATAGTCTCTTCTTTTAAGAACTGATCTTACGCCACATGATACCGTCATAACTCTATGCGACTTCAGCGGCACAGAAATGAGATGTTAATGTGACGAACCATTACCGCCTCTCCATTCAAACATTTCCTTTAAACATTTATAAAGCATTTTATGAAATGAAAGAAACATATTTCTTTTTTTCTCTGCTTTAGGTTCCTCTAGTCTTTGATATAGTATCTCTAACGTATATTTTTCTCTCCCAGTTACTTTGATTAGATTGCAGGATAAGGTATTTAACACTTTTCCTTT
>NC_134317.1:25231427-25323927 GCF_964195595.1 Calonectris borealis
AGGCATGATAGCCTGGAACTGGGCGCCGGCCGAGCATCAGGAGTCAAAACGGGCACACACTCCTCTGGGGGTTTTTCGTTCCACGCTACAGAGGCAACACCGCCAGCAGTAACTGCTGTAGGTAGCCCACGGGTTCCTCAGACGTGCTCCACCTTGCACAGACAGGCATTGGAGGTCTCCATGGCGCAGAGAAGCCCGAGTCTGGCACAGCATCAATTTTGCTGTTAACAGTCTTCAGAGATTTTCTTGCTCATTTGTTTTTGTTTAAATGTTCCAACAAAAAGCAGTAATTTAGTTATGTGAAGTGCAGAACAAGAGCCAAGCCCTGCATTTTCCCACTGCAAGATAAGCAAGAAACTTATCTTTGTCCAGTGCAAATGCTTTCTCATACCAGAATAACCACCACAAATACCATGTAATTGTTGACATATGAGAGCTTCTTCCTCCAGTAACTGCATTTCCCAGAGCTTCCTCTGATTTCTTGGCTAAGATCCTCTCTGCAGTAACTTTTACACAGATTACATTTTTTCTTCTAATAGCAGTTTGCCAGCTGAATTGAAACTATGGACAGCACCAACCTTCTCCAGGCAGATGCTGTCTCCATATTTAACCTCGAGAGTATCTAAATTAATTCAAAACTACCTGTATAGGGTCTGGCGGGGATGGGGTTAATTTTTTTCATAGCAGCCCCTCTGGTGCTGTGTTCTGGATTTGTGACTAAAACAACATTGATAACACAGCAATGTTTTGGCTGTGGCTGAACAGTGCTTGCTCAGCCTCAAGGCTTTCTCTCTTTCCCACTCTGCTCCCCCAGCGAGTAGGCTAAGGGTAGGCAAGAATAAATCTTCTGGAAGATTTAATTACTTTTGACAGATTACTAGCAAATGGGACCCACCAAAACCCTCTGCAGATTCTCCACTGTCACTCAGCTCTTTAACCATTTGTAGTTCCTCTACATGTTACTTGAGCCACCAAGGAGATCTGAGATTAAGTATAGGTCAGACTGTACATAAGAGTTTATAAATATTATTGATAGACACTCTAAAAAGTTAATCAAGCCTTAGACAGTAGTGGTTCTGGCTACAGAGTTAATACTTCTATGGCTTCTAAGAGCGCATATCACCTTTCTAGTATAATTTATCTTACAGATGTCTTATTAACTCTTTATTAATCGTAACAGGAACTTGACTGTCGAGCATGGCCAAGTTCCTGCCTGTGATAGAAGAGTGAGATGTTCTGCAACGGTCAGTTCAAATCCCAGCTTGCCCAATGAAGTGCTTCCAGGAGAACCACCACAGACCTCTTTATTCGCAGCATTCCCCCTACCTGGGGGGAAATAGCCCAAAGACTGGTTGGGGTTTTTTTGGTGCCTTGTTCTTCTTTTCCTCTGCGCGCCCCCCCCCCCCCCCCCCCCAATATTTTTTCATTCAGTGAAAACAGATTCGTTTAATTAAGCTCTTTAGAGACACTCCTTGGAACTCCAGTGAGTAATAATTTAAAAATAATTTACCTACAGTCCTAGCATACCTTCAGCATCAAAGACAGTAAGCAAACATCTGAAAAGTGCCTTTTCTCTCCAAGATCTCCTGGACTCCTACCTTACATGGAAAATGACACCCATTGCCCATGACCAAGGAACTTTCAACTAAGCATTACAGAAACCATTAACTGTTTTATCAAAAATGCTAAATAAGTAATTCATAATTACTCGGACAAATACCACATTAGAACAAGATTTCTGAGGAAATAAATGATGCAATAAAGTCAGGTTCAATAACATTATGGTGATATCCCTTCATGGCTATACATAATGTCCTTGTCATTAGGAAATGAAAAATTACTGGTAGACAAATCATGCTGTATTGAAGCACTTGAGCCTTTTGCCAAAGAAAAACCTGAAATGAATCTTGGGTGGATTAGTAACACTTGAATTTTATTATCATGTTCATTCCTTCTTATATTTGCTGTACAGAAATATCCATTCAGATTACTCAAAGAGTGTCATGTTCTCAGTTATCACCACCATCATTATATGTATAACCATGTATAACCAACATGTATAACCATAACACAAAAATTAACTTTTCTAGAATTCTAGCCCTGACCCTGATGAAAACTCCCTACTCAAGACTTTTTTCATTCCACGAAGAGAGATCCACTCAATGAAATGCTAGTAGTCTAGTAAACCCTTTAGGGTTAGAACCCTTTTTTGTTCAGGCATTAAAATAAAATACCAGGCAATATTCCAGTGTTCTATAAGCTCAGAGGGAAAAGTTTATTAAATCATTATTTTTGTAAAGGCTGAAAAATGAAAACAAATGCTTTTTTTGGTTGCTATTAAACACATACATATTTACAAAATATATGCATCTTGTACGCTGCAGATGTATCACAGAATTTAGCCTGAGATGGAGTCCATTGACTGAGAATCCTTACAAAAATATCATTAAAGTTGGTTTTAACCAACTCTGTGGAGAACAGAAGTCCAAAGCGTAACAAGAGAGCCTTAAAGACATACATTCCTCAAACGCAGCTGAAAGCGCACTCCTTCGACAAGCAGTGTTTTGGGAGATGTACAGACACACGCTTCCTCGGCCAGTCTTGGGCAACGGGGCATTCGTAGAGACGTGACATCAGACTTCTCGACCCTGCTGCCCAGGGAAGTTTTTTCCATCTCAGCTTTTACGTCCGTGAAGGAAATTAGAGTGGCGTCAGCAGCCTTACATGAAGAGTGCGCTTCTGGAAGCCACAAGACTTGGAGGAACTTCCCTTCATCCTCAGCGTGCCAGCCTTCGGCAGAACCTGCAGAAAGCAACAGCCAGGCAACACACTTGCCTCCTTTATACCCCCTGACCATAGGTGCCTCACCTGTGGAAGGCTCTAACAACCCTTAAGCTTAGTTTTCAGTGGGGCACTAATGGCTCAGGGGGAAATCTCAAGGCTTTGACCAGGATACACTGTTCCAAAAGGGTAGCTGGATGCCCCATTATCAATGTGAGTGCTCAGCTATTTAACACCTTACAAACACGTCTGTGTTTGGCAACTGAGCTTTTTGATATTTGATAATTTTATCAAGCTACCTTCTGAGCCCAGAAGCAAAGATGATGGAGAATCAGCATTAGTTTTCTGAGGGAAGGTAAAAGGAGAGCAAGATGCATTCTTGTACATTTGTTATGCATATTTTGGGGAGTTATACAACTTTAGTTTTGCAAAGCAATTTTCTGACTTTCACTGACAAACAAATCTGATCTGAAAAATCTTACATCAGCACGGTTGGTTTGCAGATGTTATTTGCACCATTTATTTATCAAAAATAACTAGAAAATGTTTTTAAAACATCATTCCAAACTGTACAAATAGGAATGTGACATGGGCTGTCTGTTTTACTTATACTGTTTTACTGCTTCATATTCTGAGCAAACAGAGAGGCTATTTTCCCCAGGGGTTCAGGAGGGCATACTATTTCATTTCTTCAGAAAATTGTTTCTCTGCATTTCAATCTTTTTAGCTAGATATGACAAAATATAATATCAAGAACACTTATGCTTTTTATCAGCTCTATTTTCAAAGCATAAATAATAGATCAGTATACATTTAAGTCAGGTGACCAAGTCTTGTTTCAGAAATCAAATAAGCATTTTGCAATTTTTAAATGATGCTGTACATTTTCACAACAGTATCATTATGCCTTTAAAATGATTTCAAAAGCCCGATTTATAAGCATGGAGCGATTTTGAAGATATTTCACTAGTGTTAATAATACCTCACTCAGGTGGCATTCAATTTTCTGAATCCTTGGGTTAATGAGGCAAATAAATCAAAATTAAATTGGCCTTGGAAAAAAAAATTTCAAACAAAATTGCATCTATCACATTATACATCCTAAGACTCCTTCAGTACTGTTCACAATGGCTAACAATATTCCAGCTCTCAGAACCATTACGCTTACTCATAACGCCATCTGAGATTTTAAAATCAAATAGATCAGACTTCCATGACTAGATTAACATAATGCCTTATTATAATATATCAGGAGTATTCACAATAAGTTGCATACAGTCTTAGTCAAGTACTTTCCATTAAGCATCCCTAAATTTCAACTGCCCACCATTTGTTAAATAATCTAACAATTCCCATCCAGGAGAATTTCACCATTGCAAACCAGTAAGATAAGTTTTAAGATAAGCCTTAAAAAGAAAATACATTCTGCAACCAGGCTGTCATTCACCATCTCTTTAAAAAAGCCCCCGCAACACACAGCTATAGCCAAATAGCTGAAACAAACAAAAATCCTAGCATTTTTGAAAAATAAATACATCTAGTCATACTGCTGTAGTAGGAATGGTGGAAAAAATATTACCTTCACTCCTTTCTCTGAAATATGAGAGAAAGGAAATATTTTCCAGATACTATAAGAGGGATTCTACTGTTGGGGAATACCAGTGTTGTCAGTTCTTTAAAAAAATGGTTAATAATATACAATACCTATGTACGTATGCCTAAGTTGTTACCAGATGCAATAAATTCAGCATGAGCACACAATAATCAACAAATACTGACACGCAATGACACAGCAGTTGCCATTGTTTTGCTGCTGTTACTTGTAGCCCAGTAACAAATGCACTTCTCTGCCCATGGAGTCACCTACCTGCACAAGGGCATCCTTTCACCCTAAAGAACTTCCTACAGATATGGAGCCCCAGTTGAAAAACAAACTTCCACACTGAGCTGTCGTAACCACCTTCATCTGCTAAGTCAGCAGCATAGACTCAAGATTTCCATATACACACTATTTACATTTTTTAATGGAAAACACTGCACAAAAGTAGGTTAGGTATTTTTTCCAAAGTAAGTTAGTACTATTAACATTTAAAATGTAATGAAATTATGCAAAAAAGCTTGAGGGTTTTTTATTTTGAAGTAGTTAAGGGCCCAAGTGCCCTTACATGGCACAGGTTGAAAGCAACAAGAAACAGCACAGAAACGTGTTTGCACAATTTCCCCAGGCAGCGCCCTCCTTGTGGCTTTGCAAAATAGTTTGTGTGGCCAACAGCTTGATTAGGAGTAATTTATGTAATGATCTAATGTATTTGTTTTGCTTTTCCTCCCAGAGAACAAACGACACCACAGAGGGTCAAGAATTTTCTAACTGTTGCTAGAAAAGTAGCGCAAAAATCTGCTAGAGCGAGCCTTCCATTTTGATGAAGCTTTCAGTAGAAAAGTTTTTAGGTTTATCAGTGATTTATGACTAGTGTGTATGTACAGGAAGCGAGCAATCTCCACAGCCAGGAGTTCGAAAGAGAAGGCTACTCCAGAGAAAGCACTCGCCCTTCTGCTCACGGCAGGTTTGGGAGAGACGGGCTCCATTCAGTCCCCATCCCACATCAGCCACTCGGGTCAGCTGCCTCCTGTGCCAGGGTCCCAGTACAGCCAAACCTTACTGGGGACTAAGGGTTCAGATTTTTAACTGCTTAAAGAAAACCATTCCAAAAGGTGATGATTCCACCTCAATATAGAACAAAATAAGCATTTTTCCCAGCTCCTGAATTAAAGTTCAGTGCCTAACTCCAGCATGCCGACACTGCTCAGTGCCCGGCTGCTGAGGAAGCAGGTGTTTTAGAAGAACAAGAAGTTCTACTTCAAGTTATTCCTTTGAGTTTCGGTCATGACAGACAGCACTGATAGAAAGTCACCATTCAGTGGTTACTCAATTGCTTGCTCAGAATGACACAGTAATTTTATTCTGATTTTTAGTCCACAGAACAGAAGCCGCAACTGGTATCCGTCCTCTCGAGGCTTTATGCTCTTTGGCAAGTATTGATTTGTGGTTTTATAGCACCTACCAGGTAGTGGTTGTGCACTATCATTATCCAAATAATTTATAACAACAGGTGAGGAAGAAGACTTGGAAACTAAACCAAATGTATCTTGATCTGCTCAGGAAAAGGATGAAACATTGCTAGAGCAGCTAAAACAGCCTTTTAAATCAATACGTAGTGCAGGTCAGAACATACTCTCATATGTTCTGAAAGGCACTTAAAAGCATGTAAACTTGCATTATCATCATGCACGGAACCAACTCTTACGAGTATTATCATGGGAGCAACACACACACAGTGACATGTCAACTGCTTGCAGGATCAGGCTTTAGTCATAAATCAGAATATGAAACTTAGATTACATTAGAACACAAGAGGCTTAAAGAAACTCTCCCAGAAAAAAGTATTGTAAAAGAAGCCAATGGCACAAGACTCCTTTCTACCATGGAACCAATGTTAATGTAAAAGCCAAGACTCATTTGAAAACATTCACCTGTAAATCAAAAAGTCCCCAAAGATTAATTTCTGCATAAATATATCTGCAAAATATATTTAACTTAGAGGCATCCTTTTTTCCCTGAAATAATTGCTTACAAGATGAGAACTAAAACACAATCTCAAGTGTAGTAAAGGTAATTGCTGCACTTACTGCTCGTGTCATGTTGATGTATTACTACGTATCAAAGGTCACAGTTCTGTACTCATACATTATCAAATTTGAAAGAGCAATATTCGATTCCGACCAACCTTTAAACTGCCCAGAATGTGTGTGAAAATGGATGTCGGGCTAACTTGGGTTTTAAAAAAAAAGAACCCCTGTTTCGAAAGCTGAGGGGTCAATCAAGCCAGACTGACAGGGTTAGGTGTCACTTCTGTGCGTCTAATACTCTCTTAGATTATCAATGAGGTGCAGTACACTGATCACAAGCTAAAGCAGCTGTACTAATGAAAATGAAACAGTCTGAAAAAATTAGGTAATACAGGCCTGTGACACAGGGCAGTGCCTTGTGGACAATAATGCAGGAATAAGGACATAAATCACCATTTAGATACAATAAAACCTGTAATACCCACCCTGCAATGTATGTGCCTATGGAATCCCAGGCCAAAGCCAGCATCTTCACAACTCCACAGTCCCCTCTCCAGTTGCCAAGCAATTTCTTTACACTGAGTCAAGGCAGGTTTTCCATGCCTCTACTTCACTGCGCACACAAAATCTCGCAGTCGTATGCCAGCCTGACCTTTGAGGGGGGGTAGCTGGCTGTTCATGCCATGAGCCAGGAGTTCTCACAATTGGCTGTAGCACAGATAAATGGGTCTTATCAGAACCTACTCAACCTTGAACAACTTTCTTCTCCTACTTATGCCAGTCCAACTGGGGGGCAGGGGCTGCACTGAAGCAGCTGGGGCACCCTCATCCTTGTTCTGGTAACATATGAGGTCCTTTAAAAAAAGAAAAAAATTTATGAAATCCAAGTTGATTGAGTACTGCCAGCACAGAATGAACTACTAAACAGAATTATCACCTTAAAACTGTGAATCACTACTATGCAAAGAGCAACCTGACTCTTATAATCCCAGCCATCATCATAATCCAGATCAGATGAATATTCGATAGCTTTTTCAGAATCAGGTTTTTCCTCAAGAAATTACATACACAGCAAAGGCAGCATATATTCAAACAACAAGCTATATAATTTAATTTCATACTCTTTAAAATTTGCTTCATTTGGTAAAATACCAAATTTCAAAAGGGGAGCACAAGTTTAATTATGATCTCAATGACAAGCAGAAAAAATAAGACATACATTTCATGAAGTCTATTAGACCCTAAGAATTCACACTAATTAATGTCTTTGCCATTGATTTTAATGGAGTTTCAACTGCAGGTGATGTAACTACTGGTCAAGGCCATAGCTAGGATTAAAATGATACTCCTGGTTGAAGATACTATTTATGACACCTAAACACACATACCATTTATTAATGCAACAACAAGGCTATTACAACAAGACGACCCTAAACTATAAATATACAGGATCTCCTGTTTAAATAAAAGCTCAATATACAAAAAATACAAGTACAAACATTCCTTAAGAAATACCAACTTTCACATTTCTTCTAAAACATCATTTAAAATAGTTTTCTTAAGATGAATTTTCTTGGTGGTTTTGCAAAATGTTTTTCTTTGTGTGCTGAACAAGTCAAAATTAAGTTTTGTCAGCTGAGTCGAACTCCTTGAAGCGATGCAAGGAATTAGAGGGCAGACCATTTCAGAAGAGCTGGAAGATCTTTGTTGCTTGAGTTTTCTACAAATCCAGCATCTCTATTTTCATTTAGGCAGCGAAATGGAGAGAGAAAGAGAGAAAGAATTATTATTTCAATATAAACTACAAATTTAGAGATGAATTTGAATTTACCAATTGAACACCCAAAATTGCCAGATCTCCAGTATCTACACCCCTTCTTTTCTCCTATATCTGATTATTTCAGGATTTTGCTGCATGTATTTCTCTCTGGCAGTTGCAATCTCCCTTTTGCAAATTATTTTTGTCACACAATAAAAGGAGAATACATGATTTCACAGTGGCAAAGGCTTATCAAGCCCTCCTGAAAAACGTTAGTAATTGTTCACTGAGAATCCTAGCAGTACAACGCTAGGTACGTGCAGAAGCAGTCCTGAAGTAGGTCTGTTCCTACAGTGATTACAGTGAGAAATAACCAGTATTATGAGAATCAGTCAGGACAATCCCTTCTATGCAAAAATTAAGTCATGATCAAATTGATTTTATGCAACCTTGAAAGGGTTATATTATGATTCAGTGCCTTAGATTTTGCACTGTTGCCAAGTTAGATAATCTATCAAGAATCTTAGAAGTGTTTGCTTTAATCTCAAAACCCCATGGTTTGGGAGCAAATTATTGTATAATCAATACGTTTCATTTTAAAACCTTTTTCTCTATCCTGCCCGTCATACACCTCTCTAGGTCTTATTCTTGCAGAGAAAAGATTGAATGTGACCTGACAGGACCCCAGAGAGGTTCACAAATCAAAAGCAATGGTGAAGAAAAGTCAAATTCCTTGAGACTCACGATCTTAAGGGACAACTCAATTTTTTTTTTTTTTAAATGCTGGAGGGCGCAGTTCTCATTGTTAAACACTATAACAACTTATTCTATTTGTTGTGTAAACAAACCCCTAGTAAAGACCAAGTGCTAAGAAATTCCCACGTACTCAGGATGCCATCCTTTTACTCCTTCCTTCAGAGCATGAAGTACACTTAATTCCAGGCTACCAGATACAATCTCAAGCAAGGCACACTTCTGATAGAAGTTTACAGTTTGTCCTCTGACAGAAGCTTTGGTGCGTTACTACGCACCAAGACCTGGAAGCCAACAGCCCTATCTATGCCCATCAGCCCCATGGGAACAGTAGCATTAGAAGAGTCGGTTGTAATTCCTCACCTTCATCACCCTCCACAAACTCGAGACCTGTGAACTCCACCTAAAGATCACACACTGGAAGAGAGGAGCACTGCCACAGACCAGTAATTAACAGTTTCACAAACACTTTCCTTTCAGTGAATCAAAACTTTCTGACAACAGCCAAAAATCTCTTCCACGAACCATCACGCAGATCCTGTCATTTAATACTTTCTTAAGCGAAAACAGGAAGGGCACACACACCATTAGAAAGAACCCATTGGTCACGGAGTAACCTGTTGCCCTCTCATTCTCAAACTCCATTTTAAACCTAATGCCTCCTGCAAGGCTATTTGTCCAAATCATTAGGAACTTTCAAACTTCCAGTCTGAGTTTATTCCTGGAAAACTTAATTCCCTCCTAGTCTTTACGCACTTGATGTATTCGTAGCCTTCTTTTAAATTAGTTTGTATTAAGGACGTGTCTTCTATACACTACAAACATATATGTGAAACTTCAGAGGCTTGTTACACCAGAATCTGGATAGATTTGCATTTATCAATTCAAGAAAGTAATTGAAACATGAGACGCTGAGATCTGAGGCACTAACTTTTAACCATGTGACTGGACAGGAAAGAACATCTTAGAGATATTAGGCAAAAAAACCAATCTGCAAGACATGGAAGGAAATGAGGGCCTAAGATTTTGCTTGAGAACACTCAGTGAACCGGTCAAATGATTATTTGTCAACAAAGGCGCAAAATGAATCTTCAAGGTTGTTGTTCTAGTGAAACATTCACAGAGAGGCCATTCCTTACCCCATGGACAGTCTTCCTCATTGTGGAAGATCTAACAAAAACCTCACTCTGGAAGCAGCTTATTTAGAAGAACTTTTTTTACATCTAGTACTCTTGTACTGAATATGTCAGACTTTATGAAGACCAAGACTTTTGAACTTTTTAATAGCAGACTTAACTATTGAATAATGAACAGTTTTCTCTAGTCTACTCACTCGTCCATCACAAGTGCACAAATATTGCTAAGTTCAGAACCATGCACCAGAGAAGTGCTTCTCCTAGCCTTTGAAGGTTAATAAGCTTATAATATATGCTACAGTTTCACTAGATTAGACCTAGAAAAGAATTTCTAAGTTTTTATGTTTAAATAAAAAGGCTAAGAGCAACTTTGCTACCATCATCTCTCGTAATAGCTAGACAGTCTTACTCTACCAAGTTATTATCATCCGCTTATTCTGGAATTAATTCTAAAAAGCAAACAAGTTTCTCCAATATGATTCATTGTCAATTCCATCCTTATTATTTCTGATATTTATTATTTCTGACATAAGAACGTGATATTAACCTGGAGTATGTACTGCCATGTAGTAATAGCCAAACCCTGCTACATTTTCTGAAAAATCTTTTCAAGCTCTTATCATCTTTGTCTCTTGATTAAGACCTTGTTCTGACAGACAAAACCACTCTTCCTCCCTCCCCCAATCTGTTTCACTCTGTCATTCTTTTCTTTAAATCCTTCCATTGGCTTCTGCTCATGCAGCACATGGAGTTCAACCTTCTTGTTCTCGACTCCAAGGCAACCATACATACCCCTAGCTATATGCTTTTGATAACCTCTAGACCAGTCCATAAATTGTCAGCTTCCACATCATCTTTGTTTGCCTTTCCTTGTGAGCTTCTCTGCTTTTCCTGTGTGTAGGCTGAACAGTTTTCTTGAGACAAACCACCTTCATACCAAGATTCCACTAATTGATCTATTTCTGTCAAAATGTCCAAGGCTAACCAGTTGTGTTCTCCTTTAGAACAAGTATTAGAATTTGAAGTAGCATTCCCTCATTTCCCTGTTCTGCAGGCTTCTTGGTCAAATTTAAATTTTACTGACTCATTTCAATTTATTTTGAACTAGAACACTCATTTGTCTTTCACGGCAGATTTGACATAGCCCAGATAATTCCTCCCTAATATATAAACTACATTTGAATAAAAGGAGATCTCTGCAATTACTCACAATATTTCAGAAGCAATAAAAACATGGCACCAACAAGCTTGCCGAGTATTACTTTACTACCCCACTCAATTTTGCTTTTCATCCAGGCCACAGGAAGAAAGGGGGCTTTTGTATAACATCTCTCAGAAGAGAGATTTTCACAGGACCAGGCTTGTTTAAATATTTTTGAAAAAATTAAGATTCAAGTACATACTAGGAAGTCAGAAGACAACAAAACATGGAACCATAGCATTTGTTGTATTTCCCCCCTACTTTCTTCCATCTTCTCATCTTCTGAGAGTCAGTCTCCAATTGGATTAAGTATCACTGACAATTGCTGTACCTTTTTGCTCTACATACTCCTACTTCCAAGTTTTTGAGGGTTACAAAGACATGACTAAGTGTGGCTACTGCTGTTTACTGACAGGTACTTTTGGATTTCAATCCAATTCCTGTTGGACAGGTCAATCCAATTCCTGTTGGACAGGTGTCTTATTATTGCCACGCTTGCAGTAGACAGAAGCCAAGAAGCAACTGCTGCAGAAACAGAATCCTCTTCTCACATTCATATCAGGATTAGGGCGCACACACTTGGCAGAAGTAACATGTGAATGCTTACTGTAAATTGAGGAAAGCCCAGAGTCCATATGTATCTCCCTGAGCCTGAATTCACTTACAGATTAATTAACCCTCTACCCTCATTTACTATAGCTGCTTTAAAACCCTGAAAAATTACAGAGTTAAAAATAGATCTTTCTCTACCAAAATACGAGGGCATCCTTAACATCTTTTTCAAGCCTTCTAAAGCAATTAATGGGAACGACTGCTTGGACACTTTTTTTAGTACGAAAGCCTTTCAGGAAAACTCTATCATGTGCTTAAAACTCACTTATTCTTCCCCTCCTCAAAAATCCTAGGTAGTCTTAGGTCTCATAAAGCTAGGTTTTCACATTTTAACAAGTATTTGTTTTCACATCAGGTTGACTGTCTCTACTTGATTCTTCAGTGACATATTAAACAGAAAGTATCAATCATTCCTGTGGCAACTTGCTAATGTCACATTTAAGAACGAGAAATAATGCTTTCCCGTCCTCCCACCCAATACCAGATACTGAGTTTCCTCTTTCAAAAAAAATCAGATTCCCAACCTAAGCAGCATCAGTTTCCTTGACAAAAGCAGGACATCTGAAAATAGATATTTTCTAGGCTAATGAAAAAATTTTAATATATAGCTCCAATATCAACAGATTATTTTCTCAGTCAATTCAATAGATCGCGTATGCATTACAGCTCAGTGGTTGCTTGTCATGGGAAGGACCTAAAATTACTCTACAAAAAGCCTGACACTTAAGATACAAATTTTTAAAAGGAAATAATACATGGGCCTAGAGTAATCTTAACTTCTGAAGTGACAGTAATTCATGCATTCATATCCCATATGAGGGATCATAACATCAGATTTTACTTGTTTTTAGTGCTTATAATGTAAGTACATCCAACAACTTACTGTGCTGAATTACTGAAATATTCTGTGATTTTTTTTTCTCCAACGAAATCAGCCTTTAAACAGATAAATCAGTGAGGTACAAAATGCAATGTAGAGATTAACATCTGAAAGTCTTACAAAATAATGAGTAAGCTTTGTCATCTTTCAGGCAAAATTACTTCTATTTTAAAGAAGTTCTAGAATATAAAATACATTCTCTTAAAATATTAAAGAATGCACTCCCCTATCACTTTGTTCCCTGTACTTTTCTCATACCGTAAGACATGTTTGGAAAAGCGACTATTTTCTTTGTGTTCTCAACTAAGATAGTCACGCACAAGATGGTTACCTGTTTTTACTAATTGTTGTTTATATAAATATAGCCAAACACCTACAAGTACTCCTTTAATCACATGCCTACATTCTGTCTATGAAGACTACTAATTAAAATATGAATTGCAATTTAGTTAGTGAACCAGAAAAAAATTTCCTCATTTATCTAAATACAGACCAAACTTGATTCTGACTGATGTAAGGGTTGAGCTTCTAAACTAACTCCAACGAATCAGAAAATAAAGCATGTATTTGGAAAAGAAAATTAATCATTGCTGTTCATGTAATAATTATGTCTCATATAAAGACATGGATACTAAGGTCACGTTTAGAAACATGTTTTTCTTGTAGAGGGCTTTTGAGCTACTAAGATTTAGCTTTTTGCTGCCTTTACACTGTAAAACCAGTTCACTTTGGGACCAAGACGATGGATAAAAAGAATGGTTTTAAAGTGTCTCCTTCCCTCCATATAGTGAGGTACAGAGAACATCATGTACAATAAAACTTTTATCAGAACTACTACTAAACCAACCAAGTTACACATGGTCAGCATTTATTTTTAAAAAAAATCTGATTGATTTAGGTACCTCAAATCCAGGCATCAGAAAAATTCTAGTCCAGGTTCCCAACTGTTATATTTAACAGCAAATGTATAACAAGTGTCCTTAGCTTGAAAAGCTATACAATAAAAAAAGTACAGTTTCAGTAATCCAGCAGCAAATATTCATTGTAATTTTAACAATAAAGAGTAACAGACTTTAGGCACAGTTAGGAAAGTCTTTTGGCAAATGCACATGCGCTTCCCTTATTGATCAGGGATCTATTTCTATTCTGTCCCAGCCACCTTAGCTACATACAGAGATGCTCCTTTTAAGGTGTCATATTCCTTCTGAACTTCCACAAAGTAACTGTAGAATAGCTGCATACAGCAGAACAGAAATGCTCTTCAGTTTTAGGAATCACAAAGCAAGTATTGCTGCTAGATGTCTTTATTTTCCTTTAACAAAATACACAAAGGCACAAAATTCACTTATATCTTGTCATTATTGTACAGATATAAATAGTGCTTTGTATTCAAGTACAATCAAGTGCAGAGACTTTCTATATTTTATGTAAACACAAAACAGTTTTGTATGTACGTGCCCCTGGTTCATCTGCAATGCAAATACCAAAGGAGATGCCATTTATCTGAGTGCCATTTAACTGAATTCTGTCAAAAAGTTAGACAATGAATAACATTAACATCACTGCAATGACACTTCCATACGCTTAAGTCAAATGTCGGATGACACTTTAGCTTGTAAACATCTGTGTATTTAAAATGTACTCAATTCATTTTAACAGGGAAGCATTAAAAAGTATCTTAAGTTCACTAGACCAAACTCACTAGGTCAGTTGCTGCCAGTAATTTCTCTTTATGTGTGACAGCTAAAGAGATGTCAAATTATAGGTCACCCTTAGCAAAGCTTATACTTTTAAGTTTTTAAATATGCAAACTGAACGATGGCTACGACTGTTAGACTTCAACCAACTATACATTCCGTGTGTTAACTTATTTAAAGACACATGCTTAATTTACAATACCCACTTTTATACTTAGCTTTGACATACTGTGGCAGTTGAGGCAGTTTAAGCTCAAGCGAGATTTTTAAGTTGTACCATTAAAAAAAAGCTCACCTGAATAGTAACAACAGGCATGAACAAAGCTAAAAACTAGCTACAGAAGGCACTTGAAGTACTTTATTCTGCTTTCATTAAAGATTCTTCACTTTGTTCAGCTGAAATAGACTCTGAAATAGAGTCTTCAGTTGTTGAAATGTTTTCTGCTTCTTCTTTTTCAACTTCTTCAGCTAGCTTATCATTTAGCTGCGCAGGACTTGGTGCTTTATCATCCGTCTCGTTTGTCTCAACAATCTGGGCCGAGTCTTCTTCAGAGTCTGTGAAAAGAAAAATGATGAAATAACCATTTCCAGAAATGAAGAGGTGGCTAATATTCTTAAAAAGCGAATGAAACAACATTTTGCAATCATACACAGGTTTTGACTAGTCACTGCATGAAGTTCTCAACTGCTAAAAACTATTTTGTTTTTCTAACAAGAGGGACATAGGTAAAACCTGTAAAATTTAAGAAAAAAGAAAATGCTATGGAAAAGAGTTCAGATCCCACTGTGAAAATATTATATATTATTTGTGTATGTTCACCCTCAACAGAATCTTTCTAAGCATGTTCATTAATGTGAGAGAGCGTCAGAAACAAGACATGATGGTAATTCAGCTTCTTTGTGCTTGGTAATGGAACTTTTACCAACGGTAGCTTTTTCTTTAAGAGTTCAGTCTGTACTCAGAACCTAAACATTCTACTTGGTGGAAACCACTTTAAATATAAGGAGCCAGATAACAAACAAAAAAAAGATTAGAATAATTTATTTCTCAACATCTCAAAACAGCCAATGAAAATTACTGCATGTTCTCAATCTTCCCACAGGAAGTATAGGAAGGATACACAGGAGTATATTTACTCTCAATCTGGGATGGGAGTTTCTTTGATAACAGGTGTATTTTGAAGATCAGTCAAAAATATTTATCATAAGTACTACCTCTAAAGAAGTAAATTCTAGCTTCACAACAGGATTTCAGTAGTGTATGAGAAATAAGAGACAGTCACATTCTGAAGCATAAGCACTGAAAAACTGAACACTAAGTGTTGCACTAAATGACACAAAGGTACTGTAGAATGATACTATTGATGGCAGTTTATTTATTGACTAGTATTAGTCAATACCATACAGCATTAATGCATACTGTGAAGGCAAACAGTTTGCAAAACTGATGCAAAGTTACAGCTCAAAAAACATTAACCTTATCAAATGTTTGTAATTTCATACTTATCAAAACATGTTGGGTGTCTTAAAGTAATTGGACTGCTTCAGGCTGATACTCACAGAATTCAAGCAGGGCTGAAAGTTTTAGAACCATTGCTCTGGCTTCTTGGGCCACGACTGACAAAAGTAGCTGCTGCACACCCTTGCCCAGCAGACCTGGTACAAATGTCGTCTGTCACCAAGAACTCAAGACCCCTCTTCCCACACGCCACTCCATCTAGCTAGCTCTAGGCTCCACTTCAGACTGCTGAGTACAGCCCAGCTCCTCCATTTCTTCCTCTGACTTGATCTTCCATCTTAGCAAGTTTGCAGCCAACTTACTTCTTGATTCAGCTTCCTTCCCTGCTTTCTCAATCACAGGCTGCTCAACACCAGCCCTGGCTTCTTGTTCCAAAATTTTTCTCTGGAGCCATCTGTCAGATGGTCAGTCCTCCTATTTCTGCCCAAGCAAATTACTGTTCCCAGTTTCTTTCCAGACTATCCCACTCCCCCTTCCTGCTCTTCAATTTCCATCTTGATCCCATCCCAGCCTGTGCTCAATCTTTATCTCCCAACTGTCAGTTTTCTTTCTGTCTCATCTCTGCATTTTTTCTTCAGCCTCAAATTCTATGAATAAGTTTGTGCCTTTTCCTGCTGCAATCCCTCCACACTTGAGTTACATTCCTTCTTTATTGCTGCTGTTCAGGTTCGAGTCAAAGAAAGTATAGGATGTGAGGAAGAGACAACTCCATGCCCTCTCAACTCATTTGTAGCGTAGCCTAACCATTACTTATTTACAGAGTTTCAGTCCTGCAGTCCTCAACTGAATGATGCTTAGCACTCCGCAGAAGTGTTCTTAGTCTGATCGAGGTAAAAAGACTATTCATTCAGTCTGATCAAAAGGATGCCGAGCATCTACAATGTGTTTAAGGACAGCCCCAGGGACAATCAGCCACTAGTAGAAGCAAGCAGAAGCTCCTAATGAAAAGGACAAAACCTGATTGAGTGCATGTTCTAACTTTCTGTATTCAGAGGAACCGGAAAAGGATGCTGCTTTCATTTTTATATTCTACTAAAAGGTATGGAGACACTGCTTCTCTAAGAAAAAATTGTCAGGTATTATATGACTTTTCCCTTCACATTGTTCTTGATTAAACTTAGTGAAACTCTTGAAACTCTCCAGAATATACAGTTAAAACAAGCAAACTTGCATGGGAAATTTTGGTCTAACAATTAAGTCTGACAAAGTTATAAGGAACTAAAGAGTAGGTCCTTTAAATGAGTAATCAGGGCAATCATAGTAAGTGGTGCTACTATCTCCAACTATAAACATGACCAACCTTCATTAAACATATAGAGTGATTCCATTTTAAATTTTCCATTAATGGAAAGCTTGCCTAAAGTCAACTCGGTCTCAATACTGCATGTTTTAAGTTATTGTAAGAGCAGTAGCTAACAAGAGAAAGCTCTGATGGTAAACTTAAAAAGATGACAAAAGAAAATTAGTGTCCTTGATGATTAATACTTAATCCATGATTTAACTGAAGAATGTAGCTACACATACACGATCTCAACAACAAACATCCCTATGATGGCCTGAGGCAAATTTAAGAGCTGTACCAATGCAACTTTAAAAAACCTGCTCCTGGCTACAGCAGTTGCTTTTTTCCCCCCCAATATTCCTGCTTAATGCTTGGTGCTTAGAAAGCATATGTACTTCACATTGTAAGTAGTCAGCTACCCCTCTTCTTGTTACAGAGAGTATTTCACTGCATAGCCAGTGAAATCACAATACTGCATCACTATTGAATTAAGTAGATGATGTGTATCTGTTATACAGGAATTCACAAAAAATGGTATAAAATAATTGCACTAAAATATAGCTACTTTATTTGTACTTTCAAGACCTTTGGGACAAGTTTTCTTCACTACTGTAGCTCCCCATTAGGACAGATTTTCACCCCGTGTCTGAAATATCTTTAAGGAACATGTGCGTCACAGCAGTCTGTGTTCATGGCTTTGATATCACAGAAAGCTATTTTGAAGCCTTTGAAAAAGAAGCCCAATAATAGCATAGCATTTGATTCCCTGTACCCTTTACGTCCTATCAAAAAGGCAAGCTATGTTGTTCAACAGAACTGAACTGTGGTAGACTGGAAACATAATACATTTTTAAACCAAAAGAACTTGTTTGCAAGTCATTAAACTCAAGGTGAGTTGACCCATGTCTGCTTGAGAAATCATTGAATTCTAGCTATATTAGCTGAACTAAGGAAAGAGCATAGCAGGCAGAAACTCACATCTTTGAAAAGAAACAAAAAATATAATGGGCTTACAAAATATATAATGGGCTAATGCTGTCCTATAAAAGCGGAGCATATCTGGATAAAAGGCAAGCCAAACCTTTGAGACAGAAAATGCCTCCAGTCCAGTTTTTTTTAAAAAAAAAACACTAAACTCAGACCATTCTGACCAGAACAAATACTCAAGCTTATTTCTGAGTCCTTTGTCCTCAACCAGTTTTTTTCCTAGATAAAGTTTCTGCTCCATCTATAACACTTGCTCAAAGTCAAGCTCTACTTTTGGTAGAACTCAAATAAGCACACCCTTGAAGCAGCATTATTTCTGGAGGACAGTATTACTGTGAACCCTTCTGTTGAATAACAAACCAAGTTTCTGCATCTACCTTTTAAACAGAAGTCCTTTCAAACATACTAGCAGTTGCTGTATTCCAAGAATCCTTAAAAGTGACAGAGCATTAAAACATCATAAAATATTTTGTCAAGACGGTCAAGGGATTCCATAAAAATCTGAAGACAACACAGGAAGCTGTCTCCATAAAGTGCTGACCACCGTGGTGAAATCTGAAGTTCATAGCATCTAATGAAGACCTCTGAACATCAGCACCAGATATTCACCACAAACACTGAAGCAGTCAAATTTTGTTTCAACCTTCAAAACATTGCTAAATGCTAAACCTGAATCAAGAACACAGCGTAACAGTACCAAATATAGGCAAGGAAAAATTAATCAGGAGGATAAAAGTGGTTCCTGTTGGCTTTTTCAATATGATCCAGACATTAATACCTCTAAGAGAAGTACATAAGAGAACCGATTAGCCTTTGATGAAAAAAATTTAAGATCGAGCCATTTAAGAAAAAGGTAAGAAAAGAACTGAAGCATACTGCTTCACTCTGGTATTAAAATTTCCCTTACTCTGCTGAACAGGGAAGCATGACATTTGTGCCAGTAACCTGTATCAGACTGACAGCTGATGACTCCATGTTTCCGGAGGATTAAAAAAATCCAAGGTTCAGCACTCCCCATAACTGTTCTTCAGACCTCTTATCCACAGGAGTTGCACGTAACATGCTTGTCACTGCATGAGCACACAACTGAAAAAAGATTCCGCTTCATGGTCTACTCATTAGTAAAAGCAGCTGACTGGTAAAAAAATATTTATAGCACTTCTGTATCACATTAGCTTGCTGTTTCTTGGAGCTATACAGCTACGGTTTAAATGAGTTACAGATAAGAGTTGGATGTCCCTGTGTTGTCAACATTGTGGTGAAGTTGGTTCCCTGATGTTAATGTTTGTCTACATCTGTAAGTGAAGATATTCTCTATTCTTGCTATGACAGCAGCTATATTTCTGTAGTGAACAAAAGCCTTCCCCAGAGCTTTACCTCAATGATATCTTCATATCTTAAACTTACAATCAAGGAATATGTTCATTTATTAATAAAGTCTGACTGCCTGTAAGGAGTTGTTTCAAATTAGGATTCTGATGGAAATTTACTGAAAATTATATTTTCTCATTCTTTGTGGCAAGTTGCAGGCAGTTAATGCACAGTGACAAACTGATAGGGTAGCACTGACCTCTTCTACATCAAGACGACATTTCTCAGATACTAGTTAGGTAAAATATTAACACATTTTCTATTTCTGGCTGCTTACTAATTATCAAAACAAAATGGTTCATATCATCTTAGAGATCAAATATTCAGAAAAGATCAGATATTTAAGTCAGCATACCAGTTACTTATTTCCTATGCCTTTTTTGAAAAATTTCACCATACGCTTCCTAGCAGGAAAAAAGAACTGGGGAACAAACCCCACAGTGGTTCCTTTTGTTGTTTTTAAATAAAAAAGCACATATACAAGACCACACCAGCAAAAAACAAGTAATTTTCAGTGTTAAAAGTAAATTGGTAAAGTCACATTTACTGCAATAAAACCATCCTGTATTTTATCCTGAAATACTTGATAAAATTCTGCTTTCAAAAAAGCAAAAATCATTTTGCAGAATTTTCACTCCTACATCTCAAGTGCCTAATGAAAATCTCACACTAATTCTTTTTACATGTATAAACTAACTCAGCAGCTCAGACCCATTAACATAGTCAATAAGAGTTTGATAAACATTTCCTTCAATGATAATACCAGCTTAATTAGCACCTCCTCTCCCAAAACTTCTAAGAACCTGCAGTTACGGATAATACTCAGAAGCCCTCAAGGCACACACCTCCAAGAACTGAAGCGCTTCCCCATTTGATTCACACAGAGGAAAATAAGCAGAGTTGTGAAGACCCCAATAACAAATGATGTCTTTTCTATAAGAATCTTCTAACCTTAAAAGTAGCCAAGAAGCTACTAACCTACCCTCCACTCACTGAAAAGATGATCAGATCATTTGAGGGCAAAGATGACATTTGCATCGTTTTAGCTTCATGCATCTGATTTCAGTCTTACTTTCATGCTAGTAATAGTACTTCCAATGAAGTAAGAGCGCACTATGGCACAGGAGAAGAAACCAAGTTTTCCCTATAATGCACCTGCATCAGAACACACCCAGAGATGGCTACAGTTGGATATGACTTCCCTACCAGTCTCATGCAGCCTTCTCATGCCAGAAAGTAAAGACGAATGCCATTTTGGACTCCCTGTTGAAAATAATCAAGCAGAAACATTCTTTCTGTTACACTCTGACAGTTTCCCACAGTTGGTGTGTTTCCAGCCTGAATCTCGGGGGCCGTACACTATTCGATAGCTTCCCCCATGATCCCTGTTTAAACTAATGTAAAATCCCACCAAGTACTCAATAGCACATATAACTGGAGATTCTCTGGTTTGAAATTATAATTTCTGGAGTCTTTTAAAACACCGCATCTTCCTGTTGGCTGTACACCAGATGCCTACTGTATCTGCAGACTATAAAACGTCTCAAAAGGAACTATGTTAAATTAAAATTGACAATTTGTCTTTGAACTCCCTGATTTTAAACAAGGCAGTTTTACTAGATTTTCCTGCCCTGAGGAAAACAGCAAAAGGAACAAAGGCAGAAATTCCAACACACCTCAATCAAATGACCTGCTGAACACAGTGAAAGTTAACCACTTCGGGACATACTCCCTTCTTAACTATTTCTGTAATTTACAGTGGTATTTTCTATCTGTTTATCAGTAACATTAGAGTAAAAAATTTTGTTATGCCATGATTTGCATGAGACATATTGCCTAATATAAAGAAATTTTAGGGTACAGGACAGAAGACAATAGTATCAACACGCTCAGCTAGAAGCAGGGACAAGAAGAATTGAAAAAAATTATAAACTGCACCCACGATGAAGTTGCAATAGAACAGGCTATTTCAGTTGGAAGGGATGAACAACGATCATCTAGTCCAACTGCCTGACCACTTCAGGACTGACCAAAAGTTAAAGCATGTTCTTAAGGGCATTGTTCAAATGCCTCAAATATTGACAGGCTTGGGGATCAACCACCTTGCTCGCAAGCCTGTTTCAGTGTTTGAGTTCTTCAGTTGTTCTTGTTCTTATAAAAAAACTCATCCAGACAGAGAGCTAGATGACAGGGGGGATTTCATTAGAGCTTAAAAAAAAGAGCAGACTTCATGAGATTAGCACATACCTTCTGTTTGTTGAGTCTCCCGGGGCTTTCCCTCTCTAGGTTCTAGAGGCACAGTTTCAGATCGCAATTCTGTAGATTGCTTTTTTTCAAAACTGAAGTCTGGAAGTCGTGGCGCCTGAGGTCTAGTTTTTCTTGCAGGATTCAGGAAAAAGCAGTAGGCACACCTAAATGCTACACAAAAGCACACTCAATAAGTAGCCTCACTAATTAATTTCACATTTCACCTTTATTCCTACACTATATTCTGACTGTCCAAAATACTGAAAACAGAAATTAAATACGTGACTATCAGTACCTGAGAGTACCTCCATCAAATTTACACAAGTTGTTCCATATAGCTCCATTTTTAACGTCAGCATGTTTGCTTCTTAAAAACCTGTTTGCTTTCAGCTCTGCTGCACTTACGAGTACTGCCCACCACTGTGAAAGATTTGACCACAATGAACAAAATAATGCAATTCAGTACCACAAGATGTTGCCACATGGTGTTCTTCTATTCTTTCCTACAAAAGAATTAAGTTGGCAGATTATTTTTTTTTCCCTTATGATGCCACTTTCCTCACCCTTTGAGCAAAGGGATGCTATGGATTCTGCAAGGTATGTCTCTCTCTGCTTTTCGAGGAGCATTCTGCTCCAGTGATGCTTAATTAAGAAAAAGCAGGTTTGTTCTGGAGAAGTACTGGGTACCACTTAATAGTTAAATGCATAATTTCCCCGCCCCCCCGCAAGACAAGGGGGGAAGTGGCAATTTCTTGCACAGTTGAATTGTGAACTCACTTGAGCTAAGATGACATATCGACTACATATCTTTGGTTCCACAGGAAACGTTCAGCTTATTCTTACAATGCTGTATATTTACTCACAAAATTAAGTGAAAGAAAATGAAATAGATGATTTATCTAAGATTCCCTCATTTCTTAAGCATCAGGCTTACACTTGTGGTAGAAAGGAAGCGAAATAAAACATCTGTGTTCAATAAAGAGCTGTGTCTGTCTTAAGTTATTGTCAGCCATAAATTCACATATAGCCCCCTAGGGCTTGTTCCCACTCCTTTTCCGATACCTCCCCAAGACCTTCTTGCCAAAGCAAAATTTTGTTTAAGTTCTGGTAAATAGGCACACTTTAATGTCAGATAGTTTCTCAATATAAAACCCTTCTGAGAACCATTCATAGCCAGTAGTAATTCTCAGGGATGTATTGGAGGAGGCTTATTTCTACTGAATAGTTTTCTACACATAAAATCCTTGGCCTGAAGGTTGCAATAAAGTACTTCTCTAAGTCTTGAAGTGAATCTTAAGGTACAGAGTAATAAGTTACCATAAAACTGTTCCCTTATGAAGTGGCACTTCACAGTGTCAGTAAGTACTTAACTGCAACCAAAATGAAGTATAATGTATGTTAGTTACGAAACAGAAGCCAAGTACTAGAGTCTACCACAGATTAGCTCTTACCTATGTATTCAAACTCCTCCTTCAAAGCCATACCATTGTGTGAAAAACATTGCTGACATATAAGGGCGTACCTAGAAAACACGGATAATATATAATTACATACCTTTAAGTTGTAACACACTGAAGTGAGATGCATATTACCTTAGATATTGACTAATAGCTTAGATATTTACTCTTAAAAGGTAATTTCCACAGTGAAATTATTACCCTTTAAAGCAAACCAAATCTGTATATTAAATAATAGTTTTTAAAGTTGGTTTAAAAAAACAGTGAAATATTCTTAGCTACAATTTAAACTCATGGTTTGACATACTTTTAATATCATCATCATCAGAAAATAACATCCAAATTAAGTTTATATTTCATTAGAATACAGTCAATATGAAAAGCGATCATGGTTAACATGAAGTTCTGATATGTTTGGACAGTTCTGAAGGCAAACTGAAAGTATTTGTAATAGTAATAAAGCTGAGATGCTAAGATAATCAATTTTTTTTTTTTTAGTTCAAAATATAATTCATTTACCCACTTGAGCGTAGATTTTTCTCTTTGTATCACACAGCTAATACCACTAAAGCAGAAGTTAATTTTGTCAAAATGTTACCATTTTTCCTACAAAGAGATTTCAGGTGAAGCACTGAGAAAGGGCCATTTCATTGTGAAAATTTCGGACAAATTAATTTGCAATTCTTTTAACCTTGATGCATCTGGCTTCAAAAAAAAAAAGCTTAAGAAGCTTCCTATCTCTTAAGTGTTTAGGTATTTCTTTTAGCAACATTTTACCTGTTCTGAGGACCATCGCCAACCAAGTATTCAATAACTCTATCCACAACTCCTCTTTCTCGAGGAAGAATAGGTCTTGCTAAAGGAGGGCCTGGAGGATGAAGACCTAGGAAGACATGAACTATGTCAAAATTCTTTTCAACTATATTATTATATATAACCTGATATTTCACTGTGTGTGCTAGTGTAATAAAATAATTGCACCTACCTAATATACATGCCCATATTTCTTAGTCCACTAGGAAAGCTGTAAGAATTGTAAATCCACAGTAGTTGAAAGTTCCTCTTCTGCTCCTTTAGCTTATAATCTTACTAAATCACTCTACTTTTACACTTTGGATATGTAATTAAGTTTATAGTTTCTAAAGAACTTAAGGCATCAATAGTTTTTAATGATTACTCATAAATAGAGGCTTTTTAAGCAAAGAAAAACTCCTCAGAGTTTTCTTCATATACTCTCAACTCTGCATATTCAACACTGCAAGTTTACACCAATAAATCTGGTAAAATCAATTACAACAGTAGAACTAAAGATGTTACTAAAGAAGCACCCACTGGTTTCTGTGTAATTACTATATCGCAAGAGCATGCCCTCAGTGTGCATTCAGTCTACACATTAAACTTGTCTAGCCATCTGGCATTTTGGTAATCCCATGTTTAATGGAAAGTTGGATACTTTCAGATTTATGCTTAGTCAAAGAAGCCAGAAGGCCTCTATTAAGATATCATTTTTCATATCTCACGTGTTTAACAAACTACTATCAAAATAAAACTCCATTAAGAACAGGTAACAGCAATAGCTAGTACCACCTTTTTCACATCTGTTTACATATGGCAGTTAAAGTAGACCAGTGGCACAAACTTGCCTTTCCACAAAGTTTTAAAACATCTGGTCTATTGTACAAGACCACTACAAGCTGCCAATTTCCATTTACGTAGCTTTGAGTTCTTGTGTCTACCTTCCTTTCCAGCCTTAAACCAGAAGATGCTAGGCATAATGAGCAAAACACAATTTGGTAATAAACTAAGTCTGAATCATTCAGATGTGACCATTCAAATAACTAAGTATCTAAAACTCCTTCCCAAGGCCACGTGCCTGGTCAAGAGACATTTTGCACAAGCACAGGAGGTATTAAGTTACAGAACTTTCAACAAACAGATACCAGACAAATAGTCTGGAATGCAAGATAATTAAATGAGCACTTGGGGGGGGGAAGACTTAAAATGTATTTTCCTAAGACCTTTATGAATTACATTCAAAGGCCACAAAAAAGGATGTTTGAGTAGGGCAACGAACCAGTCCTTTCAGAACTCTGAAACTGGGACGAAATGGTCAGCTTCAAGCCACCTGAAGACAAAATTATGAAAACTGACAGATAAGACTCAGTTTAACCCAACGACAAAATTATTTGTAATAATGCAAATAATGCAAAGCTCAAACTAGTTATGAAGGTTAGACAGAAAAAATTCAACTAATATTAGCAGGTTTCGTACTCAGATGAGCATATGGCAATCTGAAGCCATGCAAGAACTAAGTATATCTAATTCATAGAAGTAAAATTCTCAAGGCACAAAAAATGACCAGTGTTCTCTCAGGGAGGAGTTCTGACTTGTAGCTATTCTCGCTACAATATCCAGTAAAAACAGATATACAAGAGGCATGGCTTAGAAGAAAGGCTTTTAGTGACCACAGATTCAGCCTTCAATTCTCCTTTCAATTTGCTGTATGCTTCCAGTATTTTTCTTGGGAAGATATGTTTCACAGAATCCCCCATAACGCCCAATAAACAAAGAGGAAGCTAAAGGGTAAAACAGACTAAACCCACTGTCTGAAGATGCAAAAAGGATTCTTAAAAAAATCCAAATAAAGGACCACCAAGAGAGTAGAGTTTGTTCGCAAGCTGAAATAATTCAGAAGGACATTTCATTGAAAGATACCATGGAAAAAACAGTGGACTTCAAGCTTCTCAGAAGACAGATTTAGCTTTCTTGTAGCACCTTAGCTGGGGACAGCACCAGGACATGCACAGTCATAGCTTCCAACACAACTGATACTCTTTCATAAACATACGCACAGAAGTAACATGTACCTCTTAAGTAGAATATACGCAGGCGATGACAACACAGCAAGCCTTACTATTTGATAAGCTGATCCAAGATGGGCTTTAAGATTAAATACAGCATTAAATGTAACTGCCAGCAATTACCATCTCAAGCCTTCTACCTTTTAACCTTTCAGATTGGAGCAACAAAGGAAAAAGAGTAACTTATGGCAGAATGTGCTACATTGTGGTAAACCTCAAGCTAAATGCCATGTACAGCTAGCCTCCATCCCCTATGGCAAACATCAGAAACATTGTACGAATCACACATTTTCAGCAGTGCCCTCTCAAAGCGCTACACGCAGAATGAGACTAATCTTGCCATTAAGGTTGCAATATTTCTAACAGCACAGCCTTTCAAAACACCTCTCATCAATACTGGATAATTGACCTAAATGGACTGTCCTAATCTTTACAAGCACAATAAAATTTGATCAGAAAATACTACAATTTACAACCCTTCAATAAGCACAAAAAAGTTTCACGCTCAACACAAATGTTTTTAAGATAACCTTCATTTTCACAAACAAAGTAACTGAATTCAGAAGATATCAATCAGTGAATGCATGCCCAAGTTATCCCTGTATTCTGTCAACAAGCAGGAACCCAGACTAAGAAAACCCTCACAGCAGCAAGAACAGATTCAGTGCAACATAAACTGGACCTCATGCTTCATTTTATAAATTCTGAAAAAGATGTCCAGAGAAGAGTTCAGGCAAAATGCATTTCCTAAAGCTTCACAAAAACCTGAAAGACCCAATAATTCCATTAAAAAAAGTGAACAGACAACGTCTGACATAGGTGTGAAGTAAAGATCTGGAGCACTGATACGATCTGCAATAGAATTAAAACGCTAGAATAATTTTGTGAATACTTGGCTAACACTCAAACATGTATTTAGCCCTATATTCAAAAGACCAAGTTTTCATATGACCTGTATATCACCAATATATGAAAAGTTTCTAGAAGTTAATAAACAAGGTAAGAACTAAATAAAGTTACCTAGAATGAAACATCACAACACGCTTCAAGAACAACTTCAATTACCTGCCTACTAATAACTCAAACCAACCATCTTAGTTCTCATGCTGTTATGGACACCAGTAATTAATATAAACATCAAAAGCAATCATTGTAGAAAGACTGGTCATTTCTGCAAAGCTTGGCAAACTCTCAACTACCTGCTGGTTATTAATTTTCAAACATATGGGAGCTCTGTGGTAATACACGTTAAATTGATTCTCCTCTACAAAATATAGTATAATGAAAATGAATTATTAATCTTCTCTAAAGTAGAGATAATTAAGGCTATTCATATTTGCAAGCCATGCATAAACTTAGATGCAATGATATTATTCTTACAGATACTGAATTTACATACTTTTCACTACAGCTACATGACTAAGATTTTATATGCCTGGAAGGTTCGGGGAAATTTAAGAGAAAACAGGGCTTCCACATTAACTGACAATTGCAGTGGCTTCCATTGCTATCTACGACAAAATAACAGGTTTGGTCAAAATACCACTTATTAGTGGGGAAAAAGAAAATGTGCCTATAAAGCATTATCACAAGAACTACATTAAATATTTTAATTAACAGGCTTGGCAACTGTCCTTTCAAGTAAGTACATTAATTTTTTTTCCTTCTTCCTCTAAACCATTTCTGCAGTAAAGGCTGAATAAGCTGGATGAAATTCAATGTGCCTGAATCTTCCCCTAAGAATAAAACTATTATATAGCTGATATTTTATTATATAGCCAGCTTCTTAAACAAGGAGCATGCGATTTTAAACTCATTAAGGAATTTTCTGTAAACAGGTTTCAGTAAACATGGTTTGTAGCCAAATGACCAATTTCCTGGTGCAAGGAGCTGATTTCTGGTACTTCAAGATAATCAAGACTTACTAATAGCTTGCCTTTACAGTTCACTTCAGGGATAAAAACAAATTTAGCAGTTTTATAATACAGGTAAACAATTACTAACAAAAAAAAGGCTTAATGGACTCTGCAGAGAAGTGAGAGATCACAACTTTTCATGACAAGTTTATTCCACTACATTAAATAGCATGAACAGGCATTTTAGCATTCAGCTGCCCAGTATCTTCCATTAAGAGACCGCGTGTCAATATATTTTGTATAGTCCTACTTTTAGACTGTATCATGGAAGTCAGTAAGCAAGAACATACAGTTTGTAAGACTTAAGTAACTTTAAATTAAAAGTTAGGAACACAGGGCAGAGAAAAATAATCTTGATCACTGCATAAAGAGCAAAGAACTACTCCACATTACAGTGGTGCTCAAGAACATTCTTGGCAAGTTGCATGCCTTCTATTTTCAAGACAGCACTTCATCTCCTTTCTTGCCTTGTGATCCAACTTGCCAGACATCCTGCAACAAACGAAAGGCCTGGCACTAACCCATACACAGCTTTACCATCCATGAGAAGAACGAGAACAACGCCTCACCCCTAAAACTCTCAAATTTTGCTATCCCTCCTGTGGAATTTAGTTCATGTTCTATTTAATAAAGTCCATCCCATCTGAACACCAAGCCAGAAATCAAGGGAAAAGCATTTTCAGGATATGAAATCAAATTTTAAGGAGCACTCATTTCTACCAGATTCTAACTTGTTGCTAAACTTTTGACTCTTGTACCAAAGAAACAATGTGATTTTAGAAGAATTCAGCTACAACACAGACAACTTTTCTGCTATATTTGGTATTTTACACTTTAATCTATGAGTATAGATTGCATGACTATACATCCTAGAGTAAAAATTTAAATAAATGTCAAGATGCATGTTAAAAAATATGTGCAGGGTTTAGTGAGAAACATGAATGTATTCTGAAAGTGTTCTCCTCTGTACCTGATTTATATAAGTGTAGAGCTCTTCTAAACTAAGAACATAAAAAGGTATGCTATATTGTTGACTACAGAATACTGCAAAGTTTTATTGCCATTTAAACAAAGAAGCCATAACAGTTAAATGAGCTCAGGCAATAGGTTTCAGCATCAAAAGGTGCCAGCTGTAAAGAGTTATGGCTAATTGAATATGGAACTCCTGCTTAATCAGATAACTGCTCTGCTATTTCCAAATGAAATGCCATTTCCATACTGTCTGAAAATGGCCTATTTTATTGGTAACCAGAGAAAACAATATAAACTGTAAATAACATTAAGTGCTCTGTTTACCCATTCCAGGCACTGAAGTAGCAGGGGATCCAGGGCGTCTTCCTAAAACATTTGACTGCAAGGATGGCACAACAATCCTTTCTGGGGGTCCACTTAGAGCTGATGTGTCTCTCTGCAGATTAGGAGATGCTGGAACAAGTGACTTTGGAGACCCTTGTTTAGGAGTTGCAGGCGGGGGCGTAGAAGCATTTCTTTGAGCTGTGGTCCTCTGACGAATTTCTGACAAGAACATGTGCATACTGAATTTAACATCTGGCCTTATAAGCAAGAGATCAGTAAAAGTACATTGATATCATTATTCCAATCAGCAAATTACAGAGTCAAACAAAACCAGAAAGGCCTATAACTAAAGATCACCAGCTTCCTGGCTGAGCATGCCATAGAAATAAACCCCAAACAGAATACTATATTTTAATAGCAATAATCATTAACTGTTAAATACTATGGGCAAAATTCTTCTAGAAGAAAATTAGTAGATACCTACCTTACGATTCTGTTCTCTGAGGCAGAATGTTGGAGATACGAACAGCTAGATTCAAATCACAATGTACAGGCAGAACTGACCACTGTTTTTACTCTATGGTTTAAACATGCTTCCAAGCATTTAGCTTTCCATGGGACCAAAAACTATTCAGTCAATGTCCAAAATATCCAGGCTAAGTGCCCAGAGTTATAAAAAATTTTTCAGATTGGATAAATGAAACAATTCTAAAGCCAGAAGAAAACATAATGCTTCATTCAGATCATGTAGTTTTCATTCACTTTTTTCAGCAACCCTACCAAAAGCCACGTGCTTGGATTGTCATGAAGCCAGACCGGGCTCTGCTGGAACATGTCCTTACTTTTATCTCTTCTCATTCCCCTATCAGAGTTACTATTAAATCGCTATTATGAAAAACTTAATATATGTTTCCTCGGTTCTTCTTACCTGAAGACAGAGTTTTCATTAACACCAATGGGAATATCATCCCAGTAATATATTAAGGTTTGGATATTCTATTATTCATGCAAACCTGAAGTTCCATTATATTTATACACAAGGTTGTTCCCCAAAACAAGCCAGGAACAGTGCTCATGAACAGCAGTCACTATCATCTATTTCTCATCCCACCTATACCTAATCACCTCCAGGGAGCCTTTGAAATACACTATTGCAAAAAACCAAATTGAAATGTAACCCTCACTTTAGGTCTGCAGACATTAACATGGCTAACAAGTGACAGCTTAGTCTCTAAAAGGTACACCCCAAGAATGCCTACACCTAAGGCTATAGCACTCTACAGAATTAGTGTCTAGCACCCACATTAGTTTGAACAAGCTTGCTTGTCTTCCTTAACAATAAATGGAATTTAACATTAGAATTGGACTTTAAATTCATCTCCCTGAGTTTCAAGATTAAAGAGATTTTATCAGCTGACTGTGCCAGGCTGGAAGACTGTAAATCCTTAGCAGGTAGTTTACAGGTCCACTGGTGACATGGGTGTGGTGAAGTCTGAAGGAATGATCCTTGTCCGCGAAAGTACAATACTACCACACAATACTACCACGCTAAGCTTCTGTATGGGCTGGAGGAGGCGGGGAGTGCGCGACATCAGCTTACACAAGCTAAGAAAGACTTGCTATCACTGGACTACTAGGTCAAACATAAAAGTTCTGTTGGAAAATTGCCAACATTTAGTGCCATGAAATTGCACATACATAGGCCTTGTCTTGCCTACTTACCTGTACATATAAATAGGATTAATATACACCAGAAGAAAGAATAAAAGACTCTTTGGTATCATCAGTTAGAAGACTACAACTGCACGGTCTTACTAAAAATCCACCTAGTTCACTTTCTTACAGAGCAGAACAAATTACTGGTTTTCCCCTGCCACACCTTCATGTGCATGACTGCATTACCTCACACAACTTTATCATCCAAGTTAGATGAAGATTCTGTATTTTAACTTGGTTTTAGCAAGTAAAGTTTGTTCCCTCACTATTTAAACTGTTCAGAATCTAGAAACCATGATAAATTGGTGAGGTAGTTGCAGAAATTCCTTTAAGGTTTCCTTGGTAACTTGTTTCTATTTTGAAAACTGCTCCTGCTTGAAAGTTTTATTTTAATCAAGAATTCATTTATGATGAACCTCACCATTGACAGTTCTTTGAGATCTTTTTGTGCAAGACCTTCGCAGTAACCTTTCAAGTCTAACTACACTAGAATAATTGCATCATCCTCTCCATGCCATCTGACCAACAGGCATGACTCATCTACAAACAATATATTGATTCTGCCCCATTATTTTATTCATATGTTTAGTTTGTGTTATAGTTTCCACTCATGTACTAGTTTCAAAAATCAAGCTAAAGGTATGCAATTTCTCACCTCTTCTCAGCTCCACAGATCTTTAAAAAAATGAGTGGTAACATGAAGCCTAACTCTATTTGTTCCAAGATCATTTTAAATATCTATAAAAAGACATCTTAATCCACTGCTAAGATTTTCTTCATTCTTTTTCATTACAAAGCCTGCTTTATTATGGTTTTACATATAAAAATGTCAAATATCATGACTATAATTTCTACATATGGATGTTACTTCTACATTTTGAAGGCTGTCTTCCTATATCATGTGGTTTAAGCATGTCAATTTTGGTTGCTCAACAGCTCTGAGTCTGTTTCGATAGGTCATGGATATATCCACATTTATTCTGAGCCCATAATACACTATTCCTAAACAATTTCCATGCTACCTGCAATAGCTTTGCCCTTTTTGCCTGTTCGTTCTGAAGGGTCATTTTTGGCAAGCCTCCTTTAAAAAGGCTTTCAATTTTTAGAAAGTTATTGCTACTTTAATGACTCTTTCCCCGTATTTTTGCCCCTGTAAAGATGCTGAACCCAAGTACTTTACAGTCAGCATTAGAGAGTTGTGCTTCAGTAGTTTTAGTCTCATTACAGAGGTAAGAATGTAAGACTCGTTGCTAGTTTCCACAAAATGGTATCAGGTTATTCACAAGGCTTTTTTTTTTTTTCTCCACTTAGAAGTTCGTTTGGCTTTCACTCTATTCTTATTTCATACCTAAGAGAACTTGCCAACACTCTGCTACTCGCCCAAGTAAGAGAAGTTACCAGAACAACTTACATTATGAAAAAATGAGAAAGGTTCTCCTTGGCGACACCAACAGCCCATCCATCCCAGTATTTCATCTCTTAGAGTGGTTGTAGATGTTAGTTAATGACAACACACAAACCTGAATGATTTCTGTTGCCTACATCTCCAGTACCACCCCCAGGATCCATAAACGCATTGTCAAGAATGTTAGAGTGTACAGCCCTAATGTACATGTAATAGCTAATCATTTTAGTATCACATACGGACCCTGTTGCCCATGAATTCCTCTAATTCCTTTTAAACCTGCTGTCCGCTTACACAATAACAGCCCTAATATTCTTCTGCAGTAACTGGATATGATCTACATGCTTCTCAAATTGCCTTATGTTGAGATACAATGTGTTAATAATGAGCCTCTTGCAAAGTTCCAGATTTCCATAACTCAAGTTCCACAGATTAGCTGAGTAACACATCCATTGGGTCTCAACGCTAACACAATATACAGCTACTGGTGAAGCAGTTTTAATGAAGTTTTGCAATTTTCCAAGGTTTTTTCTTCCTTGAATGATTTTTGTGCATCTGCAAACCAACTGTATGAAGACAGATAAATAACTTAAAAATAGAACTTTTATTCTTCAAGCACACTGGAGTCCAAATTCTGCAGTTACCGGCACTGAACAATATAGACAGACATATTACTTACCAGGGCTACTACTCACAACTGATGATTCAGTATGATCTCTCAAAGAATATTAAGATATTGCCAGTGGTGAGATAGCTGTATCTTTCATGTTTACAAGCATAACTACTTTATTTCTCCCTCACTTCAAAACTCCTTGATTTTTGTAGAGAAGAATACATCATTTTTACAGAGCTAGAGCACAATGCAGGTCAATATATAGTTCACATAACTTGTTGGCTTTAGTAGCAAAGACCAACCAAGAGTTTTCTTTCTTGCTCCTTGTGCCTGTACCCATCCCACAGCTTGCAACCATCTGTTATTGCATTATTTTTAATTCAGGTCATGGAGTGATCTCATTTATAATACAGCGCTGCTAACAGTTGTATTAGCACAATGAAGGGAGCAAGTATCAACAGCGGGATATTGTTGATAAATATTTATTCCACTGTCAATATATACTCACCCTATTTTCTCATATGGTCAAAGTACTGCTGTATGTTTATTAACGCTACCCCTCAAAACATTTCTGAATAGATAAAATTGCACTTAAGTTTTCAAATTCTTTTCCCTCTGGATTTCCAGGTGCTTTCTTATGCCAAACTCAAGATTCATCTGAATCATCTGTTAAAACTACAATTTTTTAAGAAGTGCGTGTCAAAATCGCAAAAACTGCAAAAAAAGAGCTAACTACATGAAAATTGGGGCACTACCAGTTGTTTTTCTGAGAACCAACTATTATGTAATGCTGATTAAATCTTTGTACTAATTAGCATGATGCACAAGTTTCCATTTCAACTGGTAAGTCAAAAATATACCAACTAACCTTTCAACAGTTGTCTCATACGCAACATTGTCCAATCTGATTACACATTGGTCATTATTTACCCTCTTTTCAAAAAGACTCAATTACAGAGCTCAAGATAAGGAGTTCTGCTGCCTGGGTAGTTTGTGTCCAAAGTGAGAAAAGAGAAGATCAAGGAAGTTTTAATGTTAACAAGTTAACAGATATTTTACTATTCCCAATCACTATAGTTCTACCACTTACTGCATGCACCAAATTACAGCACAACCACATTAAGGTGTCATCTAGTTACAGTAAGTTATATACCGCACAGAACAAAAGCTAATATTTGTTTTGGGCAGATATTATTTAGTGTGAACAGCAATAAGCTAGTAGTTTTTTGATAGCTAAAAATTGAAATAATTACTGCACATACCAAGAACAAGTTATTTAGAAAATAATTCTCCACAATTTCACAAGCTAAAGCCGAACATAACATGTCCCTCCTGAACTATAATGCATCTACAAAATACAAGTCTGAATATCCACTTTTACATGCACAAAAAGCAGCACCAATTCTAAATTCAATGTGTTAGAGAACAGATTGGAAAAAGAAGAAAGGAAGTTGTGCTGTATACGAACAAAATTATATACAATCATAGAATCATTTAGGTTGGAAAAGACCCTTAAGATCATTGAATCCAACCATAAACCGTGATAACTTACAAAACTTATTTTCCAAAATCCTTTCCAAGGCTAAACTTCACTTTTATTCAGGATAAAGTAAATTGCTTACTTTAATGTGGATGCACCCAAAGAAGTCGAGTAATGTTTGAATCAGAAGTGTACTTGACATTTTCTCAACTGTGTCCCCACTTAGAGGGCTCTGGTTCACACCACAACACAGTCTCAGAAAGCAGCACTTACATTCCTCTCAAATGAAACTAACCTGAAAGATGCCCTCCACCAGGTCCATGAGACCAGTTTACAGCTAGTCCTAAGAAAAATCCCTAAACATATATAGTTTGGTGATGCATTCACCCCCCCTGCTTCTCCTGGGCCGCTTGTTGATCTCAGAAATTCCTGTGAAACCTTGGCCTTGGTGTACCGAGTCTGGCGGTTGAGCACTCCTTGACCATATCAGAAACTGCACAGCTGAGGCTGGGAACATACTTTTACTGCCTGACCCAGGTGTCATCCCCCAATACCTTTATCCGAGTCATAGCTCAAGTGGAACAACACTGAAACCTTGAGAATTTTTAGTAACTACCACCTGGGACTGTGGCCAGGGTGGAAATTTACAGATGACTAAAGCCAATCATCTTGCGAACCTTTAAACAGTGGTCCGAAGAGAGACCCTTTGAGCTCTCCTGGACCGCAGCAGGCTGCACCCAGCATCTCCCTCTGAGTGAGACGCCTCTCAGAGCTCGCAACCTCTCAAGTCTGAGATATTCGGAGGACCATCGCCAAAACCTGACAGGACCTGGGCTGAAACCCTTCACTCCTCGAGGCTCAACCCTCGCCCGTTGAGAAATGCCAAGACATTTGACATGGTTATTTCTTCACTGAACTCGAGGGGAATTTTTAACAGGTACCTTCAGTACATTTATATATATTTCTGTCTGTCTCTGTGTGTGTGCGCACATAATCTATAAGTACAACCTGTAATTGTAAGTAAGCATAATCTGTAAGTAAGTCACTGTCATTCTCGCTCAATTATAACATGATTTTACTTTGTATACTTTATCCACATAGCAAGTAATACAGCGAACCTTGCCATCAAACTCTAAGTCACACTTTTATAAGTTACTATTAAAATCACTTTCTGTTAATACCTTTGATGGTGATTCTTTAAGTGGCCTCTGAACCACTTATTCGCGACAATAGTGTGAGCAAACTCCTCAGCAACAACTGTTTCACTCTACAAATCTACTTGTTATACCACACTTACTAATGTAGACCACAGCCTATAGTGACTGGCGCTCAGAAATACTTCTAACTCTCTCAGAACCTCTCCCTCATAGCCCTTCTATAAACAGACAAGTCAAAAATCAACACACCACACCACACCCTGGATCCAACTAACCTCCTTTTGACTAACTCGGAACCCTGGATCAAAAGCATACGCACTGTGCTTTGTAAACCACAACATACACAAGACTAGTTAACTAATAGAGACTGAGCAACTCACTTGTCACTATCACTACTTACACAGCCTGAGCAGAGGGGAAGAGAACAATCTTACAACTCCTTAGGAGTTTCAAAAATGCTGGTGATATCTTTTAATAAAGCCAGGGTGACTAAAGACTTCTCATTGTCTATTTAATTTATAGCTAGTTATCTCTACATCTCTACATAGAAACACATATTTCCAGGCAGTTTCATCCCCTGGTCATTACTTGCATTCTACAAACAGATCTGCCACCCTACTTCTGGAGTGATTTTTAACACATATCAAGGAGAAGGATGAATACAAAGTTTAAAAAAAAAAAACACAACACAACAAAAAAAAACCAACAAACCAACCAGACTACCTAAATATTACAGGTATAACAGAAAATTCTTGGCAACCACCCGTGAGCTGTATTAAGACAGCAAACAGAACAGGGTGTCAGAATGGCCCTTCAGCCTTAAAAAACTATGAATGCCGCAGAAATGGAATGATGGGAGAGACAGGTAAGGAGCAAACTTGAGAAAAAGCTGTTGTGCCTAGGACACCAGAAGAGATAAAAGCTTTACTGCTAACGTACTGCACTGCAGCTATTCACTGTCAATGTCAACAAGTAAGGATGGGCTAAAAATATTTTCATGACAATTTGAAGCTAAGCAAGAAGAACAAAACAGTGGATTTGACCATGCAGCTTATAAACACCTTTGTTAGTAAATCCAGGTGCTCTGCACCCATCAAACCAGCACTTCAAGAGTGAAAAATGAGACAAATAAAAGTTCGGTTACTCACAAGAATTAGTCACAAAGTTGACAATTCTAACATATGCTCTAAAGCAATCTGGGTTATGGAAAATTATGCACATCAGATTCTGCAGTTTATTTTGAGCACCAGCCCCTACAGGTCTGAGTTGGTTATAACAGCAAATTAGTACTCACACTTTGAGACCTTGTAGGTATCTTCAGTATTATAATACAAGATGCCCTTTATACTGTGTTAATACTAGCATCTTCAGTTTAACTACAGCATATTATACTCGACTAAGAAAAACTTAACGGTAGTTTGTTTGCATAAATATCTTTTTTTTTTTTAATTTATAGTCCACATTTTTAATGTAAACATTCTACTGGGAGAGTGTGGGGGAGAGATCTTTTCAGTCCTGAAACCTACGTGTGCAATCTACAAACAAGGCTTCCTTGAAACGCATGCAAGTTTTTTCTGTTTCTCTTATTATTTTATTCAATAGCACCTTTAAATGGAACATCATAAACTAATGAAGAACTGTCCATTCTTTGCATCTAGAAAATATCTGATTTCTGCACTAGCTTTGTGGAATCTCTCCATCCACCATACAAAAGTAGTTAAAGCACTGCATGAGGAAAGGTCTAACTAGCCAGAAATAGAAACAGAATTGAAAAGCTAAGTCAATGAACATTTCATAAGATTTGAAAGCACCTTACTATTCTAGAAAAATTGCAAGTATGCCACAAGAAATTAATTTTCTCTCTGCTTTAGCATCAAGCAGCATTAAACATCCTGCTGTCTAAAAGAGCATCAGCCTTTAGTAATAGATACCTTGTCTGAAAAATACAGAACAGTAATGGGCATAGTCTAATAAACAGTCTATTAACCCTAAATAAAGGTCAATTGATCCACAAACTTTGTCATAGGAGACTTCTAGAGTGGAAATTGTTATGAAAGGCAAGTATCTACGCTAAAGAGTGGCCATTTTACAGGGCTATTACCTTGTCCAGGTCTTGGGCTTGCAGATGTTCCAGCAGATGGCAGTTCAGCCTCCTGCCAATTAATTATAAATAACGTTATCTGAATGTTTGGTCCATAATACCTTTCATATTAAATCAGTACCAATACCAAGATTCTTACCTTTGCACTTGATTCTGGATCAAACCTTTCAAGGATTAATTTAGCAGTCTTGTATGTTTCCTTCTCCATTACTTCCTCAAGCTGGAAACAAAAGGTTCCACACATCAATACAGAATTCTTCAAATTATTTTCCCCCTGTATCCTCTCATTTACACGCAACTTATTAATGTGACCAAAAGGTGAAGCTCCGTCCAATGAACCAGTAGCATGTTCAGATACCTGTGGATTTGCTGTATGCAATGGAAATGAAATTTTGCTTTCAAAAATAGTTTCTAAACTCTAACAGGCTACTTGTATTTAACAGCTTTATTGCAAGGAAACACCAAATATTGCTAATTGTTTACATATAATGAGGAGAATAATTACATGCACCAACTTCAATAATGGAATGTGCAAAAATCTATCAGCCATCATTATTGGAAGTTATTAGACATGACAAGCGAATGACAGGCAATTCCTTAGATTTATTTCCTCATAGCACTTAATGCTATTAATTTAAGGAAGGTCGTTAGCCAAATGCTTTACAGAATAAAGTCTCTGTGCCAATTAACTGCTGTCAGCATCGATTTTAGATTATTTATTAGCAGAAGCAATTAGCTTGCTGCAAATGCTGTGAAAACTCACTAACTAGAGAACAGCCATGGAATTTGCTCAAATGACTTTAAAGGCTGGATCTCCATCTCTACAGTGATTCAAACCACTTTTCAGAAAAAAGGGAACATGTTCAGAATATAAATAAAAAATTTACTGAGAACTATGCATACTTTAGGGAGTGTAATTAAAGCACTTAATTATTACAGCATTTTATTTACAATGCACTCAAGTGGCTTTATAGCTAATACATGGGCTTAATTAAAAAAGTAATCACTAGTAAAGTATCATTTTAGTGGTTAACAGCCAACATCAGAAGCAGCTTAACTTTAAAACAGAGAGAGTTGAAGTTATGACAAATAGCTAATATGTATAGAAATTATAATGCATTTTACAGTATCTTAAGCAGACCTTTTCTCCTAGATATGCTGACTAATGGCCACGTCCAGCTAAAAGTGGGGGTTTGTTTGTTCTTAAGTTTGCTGTTGGCATAAACTGCAAAACTGAAAAGGTCAGTGGTCAAAAAATTAAGTTCTCTCAAACCCATTTATCACTGCTAAAATAACAAATGGTGCACGTTAACATGACTTTTACACCATTGTTTAGCTAGTGAGAAACTAAAGTTTCAGCCATTCTGCGTATACAGACCTTATAGGGGGTTTTACATTTAGACAGACCTCAGAATTACAAATAGACCACAGAAGCTAAATAAAATTCACTCAATTTAATGGATACACAATATCCATTTAACAGCTGACTCCTACACACACTACCAGAAGTTTAAGGCAAGGAATACTACCCAAGCTGTTAATTAAGGACTGTTGAAACAAAAGGGAGTGAAGAGGGAAGTAAAAATCAATTTCCTAAACTTGTATTTCAGCAGGACTTTGGAGTTAACCCACTAACTTCGTAAAACAAATGCCACACACTGCAATAAGATCAGAATTAAGGGTCTAATAGGAAAAATAAAGTATTTATTGCTTATAAAAGTGAAAACCATAAGGCAGACTTTTATATGAAGGGGTAAGGTTAGCGAGGTGAAGCTGCAAAGTGGGGAAGTGTTAACAGTCAGTGTCAATATCTGGCCCCCAAATCAAAATAAAAAACCCCTAGTCACTTTACGTCAATGAACACATAATGCATGCAACTGTCTTTATAGCCACACAGGAAAATGAGAAATAATCTTCTGCAGGACAAAGTGACCTTTAGGAAGAGAAAAAACAGAATGCTCTACCATCACTTGACACTTTCCTTATATAACGCACTTCTTGCTATAGCAGTATTACACAGGATGGTAGTTATTTGCGGATATATGAGTTTTGCAAAAACAGTAACATTATTTTGAAATGGAAAAATTTAGCTCTTATCACAAGATTCAGATGTCAAAGTTATTCTTGTAGTTATTGGATAATTCAACAAGTTACTCTTCATATTTTGAAATTCTCATGTAGCTTTATAATTCTAGTGAAGCTGAATCTGAACAAGAATTCAGTTTCACAACTGACACACTACAGATTTGAAAATGTGTAGAAATTGTCAAGATTTCTATAAGCACACTTACGATTCTCATGGTTTCACTTCTGGGATGTATTTTTCTAAAATCATCTGAAATTTGGCTGACAATACCAAATAAGAAATCAAATAGGTCAAAGTTTACTTACTCTTTGAGCAAATTAGTATAATTACTAGAAGCAAATAAGGGCCAGTGTAAAATTTAAATACTATCTCTACGTTTGCACAGCAGAAGAAACTGGCTTGTGCACTGCCACAAGAAGCTCGCATTTGCAAATCAACATACTGACTTCTGGATATTTCGCCATCCTGAAGCATAACCTTGGAAAGGTTAACCTAGTGCTGAGCACTGGCTTGCTAACACAGCAAAGTGCTCGACACCTCCTGCTCTTTTTCCATAATATACTCTTCTTTGAGATCCAGAACTCTTCCCACAAACACATTTTCTACTTTCTGCCAAGGGCTAATTCATAGTCTATTATTATCAAGCTTAAATGCTGAGTAACCAGGATCACAAGTGAAGTCTCTATGAAAGTTAATACCAGCCTAATCATGGATTTTTCAAACTTATTTCATGGAATTAATCACATCTTAATAAAGAAGCATGGTCATGTACCACATTCTCTCCTATGAATAATTGCATGGATGGCCTCCTTTCCAACTGGCAACCAAACAGAATTCCTGTGGCAACGACATCAGTTGCCCATATTGAAAAGTAATACGAGTAATGTATTTTAAGCTTCTTGTAAATGTGATTTAGCAACTGGAAGTCTGAAGTATTGACACGGTGCAAACTACTTATTTGCCATACTGCCACATGAGTTCTTAAATTGAATTACTTGGTATGTCAAACCCAACTATGGAGAGGTATTTCTTTATGTTCACACAAAGCCACAAGATTCATTTCAATCTACCATGTATGATATGCAAGTACACATAGCAAAAGTTTCCTTAAAATATGAAATAAATCATTTAAGCCACCATAATCAAGCATACTCTGGATAGATCCATGCAAACAGTAAAACTGTTTTTTGTGAACAATGCATGAAAGAAATACCTCATTTGATCATTCATCAGTAAATATGATTTTTAACCCTATTTTGAGCCTTCAATTGCACATTTGCATTACTCTAGCATATATTGGGTAGATAAGACTGGGCTCATACGATAATCAACTCCTAGTAGAGTTTTTGTCACATACTGAAGGTTATCAAAATACCCATAGTTTATACCTTCAGCCTTCCAGGCTAAAGTTCATTAAACAGTAGTTATTTTAAATAACAAAATTCATATGCTGCATTTTTTTTTCCATTATTAACATAACTCCAAGGCAGCCTTGAAATCAGACTTCTTTTTTTTCTTGGAAAATTAACAGATGCAACTTCCTAAATTCTTACCTGAAATGGCTAGGAAGTCTGTCCAAGTCTAATATTACACTCAGCCTACTGTAACAGAATAGCTAAGCAAACTTCAGCAAAGTTTAATTCTTACATTAGCAAAGTAATTACTATACTATCTTCACAACTCTGTCCTCAGGCTAAGAATTATCCCATCTTTAAGACTGCTGCTCCAGGTAAAGTCTCCACTAATTCCCACTTGTAGCAGCTTAATACATGTCCTGTGCCCTTGCTTTAATATGCTTAACCCTCTGAACTTGCTCATCTATACACTCTCAAGCTTAAGGGCTGACATCCTCATTAACTGAGAACTCTAAGGCCAAAATTGCAGCCACACAATCACAAACACAGAGTATCCCTTACGATCAAGGGGGGGGAAAAAGTGGTATCTAGAAGTAGTGCCTTAATTACAGCTAATGAACTTAATCCCTACCCCCAATCCATAAAGAAATACTCAACACGTTTTAAAGCATTCACTAGGAAAAAAGTAGTTAAAGAGTCAGTTCTGTAATAAGTATTATGCAAACTTTGAATGAAAGTACAGGACAGACAATATTAATGGGCATTTCCAGATGAAATATCTATATTTGTGTTTGTCAGGTATTTTACCCACATGAATATCCATGTAATTATGCCACCAAAGACTGAAGCCTTTTGAAGAGAACTGAAGTTCTACTGAGCAGCTCACTGCACAGCTACCAGGGCATTATATCTAGTTGATGAGGAGCTTACTCTGTTATAGGTACCCTTCAGCATTTAAGTAATGGCACTAGGGAAAAGGTTGACCACATGTGTGTAAAACACAAGTACTGTAACATTTTTCAAAAGGACAATTGTCTTCAATATAGGATTTCTCCAGCAATCGGGTAGCTGAGCTGCAATGAAGTGAAAAACCATAGCTGTTGTGACAGGCTGACAGTGCCGAGACAACAATTTGCGTTACAAATAAATAGGAAATACATAGTTTACTTATTCCACATACTTTGAGGATCACAATGTAAATACCTTAGTAACTAATTGTATTTGCAAACTCAGTAGCAAATCAGAATGCAACAGGGAAAAAAAATCCTCCCCTCTTCCCATTATTTTACCTGGTAAAGATTTTTGTTTTGTTTTACTAAAAAGTAGGTGCTGTTACAATTATTCACAGCCACAGATATTCCTAAGGAAGTTAATCCAAAATAAAACCAAATCTGAGTATTACCAAACCCAAATTATTACAGAATGCAATTTTATGAGTGTTTTTGTCCAAAATACAAATTATATTTTGTCTCATTACCTGCATCTGCTTCCAGCTCATTTCAGCATGCTAGGTTTCATGTATGATGATCTAATTTTAATGCTTAATTTAATACCTTTAAATTACGATGAAAATCCCGAGTCAATCTTATGAGTAAAAAATACCAACACCGCACTGATTCAAGAGGTTGCAATAAGTCTTCTGGTTCTGGTTCCTTGCTAGGAACCAGGCACCCACAAAATCAGGAGGTAACCATGGACTTTTTATTCCCCTCAAATTGAAAATTAGCTGAGTTATAGATTATTGGACTTCCCGGAATCCTGTTTTACTAATCCTATTTAGAAGTTTGCCTTTAATGATTAAAGCTTGATATGCATATATACTAATGGCAATTTATATTTCCAGGTTTAAACTCTCCATAGTTACACTATAATTTCTATATTGTTCACAAAGTATTCATGCAGTTTTTTAATTTTTAACTACTGCCTGGTTTTCTACAATGTTTTTGATTTTTTTCATATGCAAAATACACATTTACATCTTGTTTCAACAGCATCAATTCCCAAAGTAAAAAACTCTCCCTTTTATAAACCAGCTTTTTCCTGACTAAACTTTTATTCAATGTCTTTTCTCTAAGAAGTGCTTCTCTCACACAAAAAATCAGCATTACTAGTTCTTCTAGAATAAATATGAATATTTTCATGATTACAGAAAAATAAACTTAAACTGAAATGAAGGCTTTATATTTAAGACTCCAAGAGCTGTTTTTTTCTCCATCGTGCTTTTTCTGTTCCAAGAACTTTCCCTCCTAAGCTACCCAATGACTATGTAAATTGAAGAGATTAAATAATTTCAGTTAAGCAGTTTTCATAAAATAAAATTAAAAACATAGTTGTCATACTCATTTATTTCATTCTCAGAAAATGTAGGCCTCTCCAACCCCATTTTATCACCTTTCCAACCAAAGGACACTTCCATTTAATAGATTCCTTAATATGAAGATTAGCAGATATAAATATTGGCAAATCCTCTTTACCAAAGGACAATGACATAATTAGGTTACAGGTTATCATTTTTACATCTACATTTTAAAAATGATAAAAAACAGAATGGAAGATCAGTGAAATCTGTTTCCCCTCTGAAGGCCATATGATACCAGACTCTCACCTGATTCCTTTTTGGTAGCTTTGTTGTGGGTTTTCTATTAATTTAGCTACCATGGCAAAATCCAGAAGGCATGAGGTAAACACTGAGAAACTCATTAACAATAAAGCCTCATAATACAACTTTTGGAGTTTTTTGGGGGAGAAGGGGCTGTTTTGTTGGGGAATGGTGGTGGTGTTTGGGTTTTGGTTGGTTGGGGGTTTTTTGTGTTTTGGTGGTCGTTTTTAAGTTTTGCCTTGCAAGGCAGGAGATGAAGCCAACAACATAAGTAAACAAAGAACTTTCTTATGGAATGATTAAGTAGAGAGGAAATAGCTTTCAGTGTTACAAACTTCGCAAAGAATGCAAGTTATCCATGACTTGGAATCTTTTCCATCCTAAATTTGTCTTACTGAGATTAAGTGTTGATCCAGTTGAAGCAAATACCTGGCATACACCAGTTTTATACTGTTAACTCATCCACACAGCTCAGAAAATAGATGACCTCAAGACAACTGATAGGATTGATACATGACAAGATAAATTTTTTAGAGGAAAGAATGTAATGGAAGAAATACGTAGTACAAAAATAAGATGGAGGAGGATGGGAAATTAGTGGTGATGCATTTAAGAGATAAACAATAATCTGTTACTTGATGAAAAGGTGAATCCAGACAAGATGGAAGTCCTTTTTGCTATTTATGAACAAAACATTAAGTGATAGAGTAACTAGTAAAGATATAGTTGCATTCTATGATCTTAAATCGGTGCAACATCTAATACTTTTTATAATCCTGAAGTAAAAGAAGTAGTCAGCAATGAGTAGGTTAAAGCATACATTTTCATTTTCTGACAAAAAGGAATCACTTTACATAGATCTAGCAACACTAAAACAGTAGGTTTAACTTAAACTACAAGGACACAATTTATTCTCATATGCAAGCAGTCCTTTTTAATTTCAGGATAAGGAAAACCTTGTGAGGTACTAGAAAATGTATGAAAACAGAGGAATGGTAATAGTTTCACCTCCCTCCCGCCTCTCTTCACCCATATATCACAATCAAACTCAACTTGTAGAGATGCAGAAACACTTTAGTGGACCATAACAACTAGCTTTTCTTGAAGTTCTACTTACTATTTTTTTCTTTTGAGATTTCAAATCTTCCAGTGCATCATCTAAAAGAAGGACATCATACATTAGTTTTCAAATATAAGTAAGAGATAATTTCAGCACACTCTAAACATTGACTTTGCCCTGTGAGATCAGGAAAAATTATGCCCTGACCACTACTAACCCTACAACATTAGTAAACTTTGCATAAAATAACTAAAGTTCTTACATGAAAATAGATCATTTTAAATCCTGAAACTGCTTATAAATTACAGCCCACTGTTATCACCTTACAGTTATAACTATTAAAAAGTTTTATGTACCATTTCCTCATTAAGCAAACCAATTCTAGCCAGTGCCCTGCTCTGACCTACATTAAAACTGGTACAACAACGGACCAAATACACTTAATCTCATGAGTCAAACTACAGAAAAAAAGCTTGAGGTCTAAGTATTACTATATCTATTTGAGTACCAGATTTACTGTCTTCAGTATTTCACGTAAGCCTCTTAACACATGCTAGTTTCAAATGCCAGGTCAATTCTGAGCTTCAAATCTCCATCTATTTCACCCTTTCAGTACTTTCAGACTACAGCAAAACCTGCAGTTTTGTAAGAAAAGCTACTAGAAGGTCATTTGACTACTAAATGTTAAGAGACTCTGTTACAACTAGTAGGCACAGCACCTAACCTCTCTAAAACGAAGGGAAAGAAGAAAGGTTAAACGCACGTGGGATTTTCGTTTAAGTCAATGCTTGCAGCCTGGTACTCATGGAAAATTCACTGTAATAAACCATCACCTAATACAGAAAATATTCTCTTGATAAATCCGTTTTCTATTACCTCCTTCACAGCAAGAAGAGTTTAACAAAAAACTTTACAATTTTTTCCCCTTCTCAGCTCTACTGGACACCAGCAGTTCACCTCCTGTAAGATATAGCTATTCTTACCCATTTTTCAGTTTTCAAAAAAAGAAAAAGCTTCACAGAACTACAAGAAACAAAAACAAAACCCACCAAACTAAATACACACTTTTTTGTATCTTTATTGATATATATTTAAGCATGCTATACGCACTTTTTAAAGTTACTTCAGGAACACTACTGTTACTTGAAATTAAGGGAACACATAATTACTTGAACTTTTCCAGAACGTAGAAAACTATTTTGATAGAATAAACCACTTTATTAAGTGTACAAAATACTAGAACTGGGCATGTACGTATTTGAAAGTTTATGCAATGAAAGGGTAACTACAACATTCCCTTATTAGTTAAGACAAATAGGATACAGAACAAGACCATATTTAGCACTAGGCTGGACCACAGAAGATAGACAATTCCAGGAATTGTGCATCTTCAAATTAATAAGGTACCTCCCTCCACCAAATTTTACGTTTATATTAGCCTTTCATGTAGCCCCACACAGATTAACACATTGAAATGCACTGCAATGCAGTATGGTATCATGCAGCCAAACAAATAGCACAATATCGTCAGCTGTTAACAGTTACTCAAGAAACAGAAGCTGCTTTTGGTACAGAAATGCCTAGAACACCTTCAAGCATAGCTTCCCACAAAGCAATGCAATCAGTTGAAAGTGTGGGTGTTTGTTTCTGATCACTTTACCTCCTGTGTTCAACAAGAACCTCATGAAACACCCTTCAAACGTGGCCAAGAGGCAATTACTGCAAAGTACTCTCAAGAAACCAATATATCTCATCTTAATTAAACCTACAGGAAAAAAAAAATCATACTAGAGAAGTCAATACCTGCAAGATACCTCGTTTATTTTCCCCACACTTTGGGACAGATCAGCCTAAATCTTCCTCAACAGTTGTTTGCCTGACCAGTCTTAACAACTGAAATTCTGTAATCTCTCTACATCATCTTTCCTAGTGTTTCACTAGGAATTTTCCTCATTCAGAGCATGGTTCCCAAAACTGGTGTATGCTGGTTAGCCAGCATAGAGCTTTATAGTATTAAATAACCATCTCCAGTGACTCAATGTGTTATATTAACTTATCCCAGAATAAAAGGCTAGCTTTGAGCCTCTCAGTTGCCAGTTTGCTCTCTCAGCTACATTTTCTCCTGCTTTACTGCTGTAACTCTTGCACTGCGCATTTGATTTATCTTTTCCAAATACAGGACTTGTATCTTTGAGGTAAAACACTTAATTTTTACCCAATCTCTGGAACAATGCAGAAATAATTCCTTTTGGCATGTTCTAACATCTACTAAAACCCTTTATACACAGGTTCAACAAAAGCACTAGACTTGCTTGTATGCTAAAAATAGCAATAAAGACACTTAAGCAAACTAGAAAAACATACGTACTTTTTTTTTTCTTATCCAGCCATGAAATGCAAATATATATTCACCTTAGAAATGAATCACACAGCACCACAGAATATATGGACAATTTTATTTCTACATAAAAATGTATGTCTTACGTTTGCATATCAAATGCAAACATTAAGTTTAAGAAAAATTCCAAAAGTCATGTTTAACTCGTAAGCTGTCACAAATTAAATACATCATGTTGTACTGCAAGTCATAAAACATAGTGCAACACTGAGGTTTTCCTGTATTATTGCTCACATCAGCATGAGATATTGTTACAGGCTGGACTACTCTCAAAGAAAGTCTCAAATGAATTCTAACTACTGCAGACAAGTGCCACAGATGCAGTTTTTAAATTTTGCATTAGAATGGATCTGCATGTTCTTTAACAACTTTTTATATATATTTGAACACCTGCATTACTTTTTTTTTGTTACACGACTCCCAGTTTTCCTTAGCTCTCAGAACAGCACAAAACCACCTGCTTATCCCTTTTCCACTCACGAAAACATAAGCATGCTTTCGAGAACTTGGAAGAGAAAAGTTACCTTGACAAATAAATTAAACACATCTGCTATAAATCTCTTCTCTTACATATAAAAGGTAACAGATTAAGACTGCTGGAATACTTGCAAGACGCAAGTATTGAGGGAACTACTACTATTGTTTATATTTCCTTTCGCTCACTCCTGCTTCCACACTACATTTTACTCCATTACACTTTGAAGCATGCAAAGACAGGAGAAAGTTACCACAATTTTGCAAGTGAAGTTAAAGATTAAGCAGTTTCCTTCCTGTTCTTTCAAGAACTGTGTGGTAGAAATGAGAGTTTAGCTAATGCTACCCATTTCAGGATCAACCAAAAGGCTACTCTTCTTTTCCTGGAAGCCAAATTACTAAAATGTTTACGTTTTCATAGCAAGCATCATTCCCAACTAGTTCCATATTCTAAAAAAAGACAGAAAAAATACTTACTATTCCTTTCTGTCCTTTTGGAAAAGAAAAAAATGAGCAGTGTTCTTATGAACCAGATTCTTTAAAACAGAAAGAAGAATTATATTAATTAAAATATATTACAGTAACCATTTCTGAAGTCATTTAGCGAACAGGATAGTTAATGCCAGACTTACCAGATGAGATTTAACTTTGCAAATACAAAGAACAGAAATCTTCAAACAATATTTATACGGAAAACTAAAAATTCAGTTAGTATCTTGTCAACAAGACACCAACATTGATCTAAATAAAATCCTCCTGTCTATTAAAATTTAACCAAGTATTACTACAGGTAGAAATACTTCGGAAGCAGCAGCAAGTAACATCATCGCTTGCCAAAATGTTCAGTGGGAACTTTTTGAAATCGAGGTATGTGCAGCTAGCTGAAAATTACTTAGTCATCACTTCTTATTTGATAGATTTATGATGCATGTTATCCAGAAAACCAAGCTTACCAGCTAAGGCCCAAAATTAAGACCTGAGAGATTTGTGGGAAGAATTCAATACCAATGAAAACCATGAGATACAGCTATTGCACAAATGCTCTCCCAAGCAGAGTTAACTGACCTGACTCCTGGCGATTTTACAGAGCTCTGAATCACTCAGTTTCTGCAGCATTTCAGCTGACTTGGCTCAAACAATGAGGCAGTTTATCTGTGCTCAAGATAAAGTTAAACTGATCTATGATCATTTTACATTTGAAAGATCTCTCTGTACTCATCAGGACTTCATTTGTTTTAAAGCTTAGAATTGCTTATAATTATTAAGTTGACACTTTTCCTGGCAAGTTATTCGGCCTAAGCCAAGTGGCAAATCTCATACTTCAAGCCCCTCTAAGCATCTTATCCAAAACCCTCCTAGTGCCAAGCACTATATAATAAAGCCTAAAGTAGCAATGTTTCATTTAAGAAAAAAAAAAATTCTTAAACGCTAGAAGGGTTCTCTGAATAACAGCTAGCATAAGGAAGCAGGCAAAAGGCTACAAGATTTCAAATAGAGTTTCAATTTCATTCATAAGAACATCTTTTGCGTTTCTATAATGGCTGCCCAGTTCAAAATGCTTTCAAGTATTAACACCACAACCCGAGTTAGGTAAGTCAGACAAGACAACTGGAATGCAAGAGTAACCTATCCAAGGTCAGAGAAACAGAGAAAAAAGTTTAACTCTACTCCACCTTCAAAGGTGTGCTGTAATAACTACTCTAAGAATATGGATGACTTTGCCTGCTTATACAATGCAAGATATGTCTCTTCATAAAGTATCAAAAGAAATAAACGTTTTACAGGGTTTGAATTGCCTTAAAGACTATGTTACACAGGCAAAGCATTATTTCTTTTTTACTGAACGATTAAAGTCTTCTACCTAAAGCTGTATTCTAAGCTAATAGATATATGGTAGGACTTCACGAAATAAAAAACATTTCCTCTTTAAGAACTTTAAGGTGAAAGTTTAATAGCAGATCATTTCAGACCAATTTTACAAAATAAAAACATATTTCTCTGAAAATCAGAAGATGCAAGATGAAACAATCTAATTCAAACAAAAATCATTTCAATGATTTTTCTAATATATTTCTTCAACTTTTCAGATATTTCAATATACGTTTAAAATTAATGCTGCTATATATTCCTAGAACTTAACTCACTCTACCAGCATCAGTAACTTGCTGAGACCCTGAGGGAATGACCTAAGGCAGAAATAAGTTGGTGACTGACTGCAAGCTGGAAAAGGCAGACATATTCCAGTTTGATTCGGGCTGAAAAATCTCTAGAGCTATTACTGGGTGGCATCAGGCATTCAGCATGGAGTCACCTCTTGACCAAGAACAAAGACAAGCTGGCAGTTGTTTGCCATTCATATCTGCCAAAAAAAGCTGAAAGGGAATAGCTTTAGAGAAAAATCAGATTAAAAGCTGCAAGTCATAAGAGAACAACAGTCTAATTCTAAATGTTAGTAAGCCAATATCTAATTCAGAATTTTAAAGAAACCCATCATTCAAAAAAAAAAAAAGAAACAAGAATTGGAAGACAAACTAGAGAATAAAAATCCAATGTGAAAATTCACACCACAGCACTAGAAGCCATCACCTTCAGTAATAGAAGTTTTCATTTCTACACTGATCCTAACACACCTAAGTGAAGGGAGGCTGGTAATACTTCCTCTTCTACCAGCCTTCCCTGTCAGCATAGGCAAGCCTCGCATACTAACAACAAAGACTTTCAAATCCTTGTCCTGAAGAACAAAATAAATTCATATTGCTGCCAAAGATTAATTTGAGCTTTAACTTCTATATTCATCCTTTCCAGTCAAGACATTGCTGCCCATGTATCTTCTCCACAGGATTCCATAACAGCAGCATGTTAGTACATTATGCGTAAGACAGTATGACATACAAAAAGCATCTTCAAGTATTTTTTTTGCATGTTATGGTATGCTGACCCACACTAATCAAACTTGCAAAGCCTTAAATATTTACATTGGACTTTGCCTTTCAAGTCTAAAGCTAGGGCACTGACAAGTCACTTTTCCATATAAAAATGCTGTACAAATATGGACAGTACTTATGACGTTCGCTTCAGCAAATTAGTAAATGCACTGTGCTCCCCATCAGTAGGAAAGATGCTCAGTAAGCTGCTTCTCCTCCTTAATGGTCTGGGGGAAGGGGAGGCAGGGAAGCAGCTGTTTAGTGAGGTGGGAGCCCATTTTGTTATTTTTGGAAAAGTAGTTTTCTTAGAAAACAAAAGCCACTCATGAGGATGAGCAGCCAATCAGCTCAGTGGAACAAAAAAGTAGACAACACTTTCTCCTATTCACATCCAATGATGTTAGGATATTTTCTGATTGAAGAAAACAGTCAATGATTTTCCAGAAAAACAGCTAATTATGTAAAACTAGTGCTCAACATATTTAGGCTGACCACCTTTCAGGTCACTTCTGTGTTAACAGTCACCTAATATGTAAAAGTAAGTTTCTCCATTCATTCTTGTATTTTTTTCCCCAATTTTATATGCTGCATTTTACATACAGATGACATACCTTAGGTCACTTTCATACAGTAGTGTTAATTTTCCAAACAGCAGTAGAAATAAACCCAAGACAATGCTCTTCTGCTTGTATTACATTACCTTGCAGCTGTTCAGATACAGGTCTCTCTCTAGCCCTAGTATAATTTTGATAAGCCAAGTAACTTTAGATGCTAACATCTTTTGATGGTAAGACTTAGTTCTACACTAAACCCAGACCCATAAGAGACATCTCCCTCAAAGAAAGTGTCTGCCTAACTATTTGGATTCATTTTAAAAGAAAAAATTCAGCAAGTTATGACAACTCAAGAGTTGTCAAAAGAAAACCCAACCCCCTGCTGAGATGTATTTTCCATATCCTTTTATCAAAGAGACAGCAGTTAGGAAAAAAAAAAGGCGTATTTACTTACATCAATGGAAATGCAAAAAATGGAAGTGTCATAATCAACCTTGCTGTCCATTCATCAGGAAGACACCATAAATACACAATTAAGCAGGTGATAAGGTAAAGAAGTGAAGAGTAGAGAAGCAGCCTTCCAACCCATAGTTTCTGTAGCCTCTGATTTTTTTCTCTAAATTCTTCTAATGTTTGTATTTCCTGTAAATAAATAGGATTCAGCCTTATTAGTGAAATTAGTTGGTGGTTTTACTAAGCTGCCTTTAAGTGTTTGCTAAAATTAGCCACATCAATTTGATACTTGATTAGAAAAGTCAAGCAGCTTTTTGATAAATGACAGTATTTACCCAAAGATAACCTTTATAGCATAAATACATCACACTATTAAGGTTATGATATGGGCCACTTACACTGTATTAGCAGTAACACATCGCTGTTGGGAAGAAATACTACAAATCAGCACTTTTTCCTATTTGTAAGGCATTAGTATATTTGGGACAAATAAAAAATGCTAATATCTTATGAATGGCAGTCTTTACAGTGACATAAATCACTACCAACCATACTTTGCATCCTAAAACTTTCATCAGGCACCTGTGGAATTTCAAATGCTTCTAACACTTTTCTGCTAACATGGGAAATTGCTAAAACCTCACTGTCATTTCATGTGCTTTCATTTCAGTATTTTCCTCACATTAAGAGTGAAATCCTGAACATCTGAATGATGCTTTTGGCATATTAATAAGTGATCTAGCAATGCTCTGCTATGTTACCATTTTGACTATATTTCAAGTGACAACAGGAGTACTCACACTTTCATTAAAAGAAAAACAAAAAATATCAACGGCATATTTCAAAACAGTTAATTTCCCCACAGAGTACAGACATCTGTCACAAATTACAGCTAAAAATCACAATTGATTACTGAACCATCTATTCAGTTATTCTGCCCCCGACCTTACTTATTACCACTACAGTTACAACTTTTACACTTAAAACCATACATTGAAGCTTTTCTAATGAGCCTGATGAATGGAACTTTGCGTTAGTGACATTTTCCATTACATGGGAGTTTAACCATTAGTTATAATTAAATTGTGTAATCAAGCCAACTTCACATTCATTCCCATTTCAGGCTCTAAATAAATATTTAAACTGTAGTTTCTCACTATCTATTATATGGTATGTTTATTTCTAAGTGACTAATAGTAAGGGGAAAAAAGATAGCAGTCCATCTGAAATTCAGAATTTCTAGTAGATCCAACTGGAATAATTATCAAAATAATTTAAAATTCCATGACACTATTTTACCTAATATGAAAGAAATACATGGCCAGCAAAAAGGATGCATATTTCTAAACAAAAAACAAACAAAACACCAAAAAGCAAATACATACCTTATCAATTTTTTCTAATACTTCTACAGTGGAAGGCTTTGCCTGCTTACAAGGGAAAGAACAAAGTGTTAATCTCACTACAAAAAAAGGTTAATATTTTGAGGATTACTGTACATTAACCGTTTTCTAACAAAAAGACATATTCATAATAGATTAATATATTATCTATTTTACATAAAGGTAAGAAGTTTTTCTACTTCAATAGTGGCAAATAGGAGGGACTGTAATGAATCACTATTTTACAGTTGGTATTACTATTAACTGAAGGCTCCTCTCCTACACCAGAGAAGATGAAAACCTATAATGCGTGTACAGCAATAATGGATGTGCGGGTGGGAAGTAAAACAAGGGGAGAATTGATGAGTGCAAGGAATAGGCAAAACAAAGAGAATATATACAGAAAGCCCTAACCTGAGAACTTAAGCTTTTTATTACTATTCATTCCACACACAGAGACATGCTCTAAATAAATTATAAGCAACTGCAAGTAAGTGTTATCATCTCCAGTAAAATTCCCCTTAGGAACAACTTGGAACCTACCTTCTAGGAATCTTTCCTAATTTCTGAGAAATATAAAGCCATTATCTTCCCCCACCCTTCAGGCCACAAATTCAAAAGCCATAGCCCACACTGCATCACTCTGAAAGCAAGTTTCCCTCCATTACACAAAACTGACATTTCACCTAAACTTTTGCCTTTAAAGGAGTTTTGTATGGGAGGCTCTCAAATCAATTGATAATATGAAAAGGCAAACCTAGACTCGAACAACTCACACCTGCCAGGAGAGTAGTCAAAAACCTCACGTCTCTTCCTCATAAACTCAGTGCACCATTCAATAATATACAAGCCAATAAAAACAGTTAGGAAGAAAGACTTGTATAGGTGTAAGTAGCTACCAAAACATTTGTTAAAACAGATATAGAATGATATTCTGAACTATCCATTTCGACCTAAAATAACCACCAATCTTTCAAGTCACAGATGCTGCTGTATCTATGCCAATGAAGCACCAGAAAGAGTTAAAACTGTATTTTTATAAGTTAACCAAACCAGTGCCAGGCCTGGTACTGCAAAGGAAATAAAGGACAGCCGCACAGTTTCACAGTTTCGGGATTTGGCAGAGAACATTTTTGGTCATTATGTCTCACTACTGGACTTTTAAGTGACATATTAATGGGAAAAGTTTAGCGCTAACATTCAACCAGCATTAACAGTCAACCAACAGGCATTAAGAAACATGTCCTGCGTACTCCCATCTTCTAGACTAAAGATTACTATGTTGTTACATGATTTTACTTACCCTCCATCTTGAAATTAATCCACCCATCTTCTATTGTGGACAAATGTTGGCAGAGCTATCAATCTTCTACAAGAATTCACAGCTAGAAGTGAAGCATTAAGCACTTAGGACCAATCTAACAGTATAGTCCAAGATTCACGAATTTATTCCAATATCTAAAGGAATCAAAATACCGCATAAAGCCATTGCCTAGTTATTTACCTACACGTTATTTTAAAATCCAGTCTTCTGTTTCATAGGTCATCTTGTAAGTCAGTTGATCAGCCCTGATGTGGCCAAACTTATTTTTATTTTGGAAATATTTAACCAGAGGGGAGTCTTCTAAAACAGATGCACAAAACTGCTAAAAAAGCCACCAAAATCCTCCAGCAGAAAAACAATTTTAGAAACTTATTATTAAGCAGGATTATTTAAGAAACTGATTTCCAGTTATTTCCTCTGCTGCTCATAAGCATAATTCTCAATGTTCCTTTTCAGCTGTCACTCAAGGCATCCAGCATTAATAACCTTCTATTTGTGAGAAAGTGCATCTCCAATGAATCTACTTCCTTTTCACGGTCTCATCAACAAGAACATATTGGATAGCACTATTGTTCTTCCTTTGTATAATGTCAAATAATCAGTTTCAAAGAGATTTCACTTTTCCAGGAAAGCACTACATTGGCAGGTCTTCCCTGCACACAACGCACAATGCAGTCACCAGCATATCAAATGGCCCTAAAGCAATTCCAAAGGTGCAACAGTAACTCACCTCACTCTACACAAACCTGGAACCCGTGAACAGCACTAATTTGATGATCTGGATCTAGGTTCCTGAAACAAAAGTTGTCCTGGTTTCAGCTGGGATAGTGTTAATTTTCTTCCTAGTAGCTGGATAGTGCTGTGTTTTGGATTTAGTATGAGAGTAATGCTGATAACACACGGATGTTTTAGTTGTTGCTAAGTAGTGCTTACATAGTCAAGGACTTTTCAGCTTCCCGTGCCCTGCCAGGTGCACAAGAAGCTGGGAGGGGGCACAGCCAGGACAGCTAACCCAAACTGGCCAAAGGGGTATTCCATACCATATGACATCATGCTCTATATAAACTAGAAGGCATGGTCCAGGAAGCAGCAATCGCCGCTCGGGGCCTGGCTGGGCATCGGTTGGCAGGTGGTGAGCAATTGCATCATGCATCACTTGCTTTGTATATTCTTTTTTTATTATTATTATTACTACTATTTTACTTTCTTTTATTTCAATTATTAAACTGTCTTTATCTCAACCCACAACTTTTCTCACTTTTACTTTCCCGATTCTCTCTCCCATCCCGCCGGAGGGGGGGGAGTGAGCAAGCAGCTGTGTGGTGTCTAGCTGCTGGCTGGGGTTAAACCATGACAAAAGTGTAGCAACTTTCCATCAGCAGGCAGTTGGAATCAATTGCCTTTGAACCTTAGGATGGCAGAATTTCTCTCCAGTCACTTAATTTACAAGGTTTTACCGAATGAATGAAAAAGTGATCGGTTCACAGCAACCCCAACAGTAAACTAATGCTCAATCCCAACTAGGGCTCAAACCTTTTTAACTCTGGAATGAAACAGTAAGACTTATTAAAACAAAGCACTGATCCAGTTAGGCAGAAATATAAGTGATTATTATCTTGTTTATTAAGTTGCTTTTGGCCAAAAATTGAAAAATAAAGAAACCTAATCTCAATCCAAATTTGTTTCCCAATTGTCTGAGGCTGTCAGAACAAATTAATATAATATAGGATACACATTGCTCACTAGCACGAACACTGTATGTAGTATGGTAATCCTGTCACCTTTTAAGAAAGCCAAGGACTTCAGAATCCAGAACTATAGGCCCTATGATTTCAAAAACCAATCCTAAAAGATAAGGAAATCCGTATCTGAAATGCCGCCAAAATGAAGCTAGAACAGATGGGCAAATTAGCTCTGCTGCTGGCAAATTACTAGCACAAAGGGGTGAGCTACAGAAAAAGCACAATTACCCCTTTGACTCTTGAGTAAATTCTTAAAATAATCACTACTACAGCAACTCACCTCAGTAAAACAGCAGCAATATTTTAATTTTTCAAACACGCAATCTAACACAGAATTTTATACAATTGTCACTTTGCAGTTACAGGCAAGTTTCTGCATGACAGGTATTGCAGTAGGTCTGAGCAGACATTTTCTTCACAAATATTTCTACAGAGACAGATAGTATCTTTATTGCAAAACAATACAAAAGCTATGTCAAATAGCCAATCAAGAAGTTTGTAAACTTAGCACAAGGTTCCCAAATCTAGTTTGCTTCCCTAGCATTACTACTGCTGTTAGGAGCAACAGTAGCTCTCAGCTGTGGACATACAGAGACGTGGAGATGCTCATGCAGCCTTTTTGAATGCCATCTTCCTTCAGGCCATAGTTTGAGAACCTCTGCAGGAGAAGTGTTAGAGGATCTTTTGGGCATAGGTTATCTGTGAGCTGTTGGTGACACCGACCTTTGTCAATAACACATTCACAGTGCTATCTCTACATATGTTTTTCAAAATATCTGGCAAATACCTAATAGAGAAACAGGTTTGACAAGTGTCACCGTGCACATAATTTTACATGAACTATGATGCTGACAGGCTTTACGTATGCTGCTCTGCAAATCAGTAATACTACCGAAACCCTTCCCCAAAGAGGTATTAAGGGATTAGGGCCACTAGATTCACATTTACAGTTTAGTCACCGAATCCTTAGTTAGGAGATGGAGAATTTTCTATGGAGTGCCTCAGATGTTTTCTTTCTCTCACTTCTCTTCTTTTTGACATGACAACAAAAATTGTCTTCAACTGCTTCAAACTCTCCTCATTCGTCCTCACCTGCCACTCCACATACCTACCACTTATATCCTACTGTTCATGGTAAGAGTCCTCCTTCCACAAGTCTCCTTCCTTCCCATGCTCTAACCATCAAATTATTGCACAGCACTTTTTCCTTCTGAAGACTGCATTTCTTTAGCACAGAGCTGTCCTTTCCACTCACTGAGCACTGCTTCAGTTGGACTTATTTCCACAAAAATTATCACTGATTTAATAGGTAAATAAGATAGCTGCAACATTTCCTGGCCCCAGGTTTAAAATAGACAACCAAAGTGTTAAAAAACACTTAATGTAGACGCTTAAGAAAACACTATTACCGATTTTATGACCCAACTCGCAAAACAAAAATTTCCTGATAGCATCTCCTCTACCCCAAAAATATGCAATTTAATTAGTAAAATGCAAAGCAAAAGTGCCACAGTAAGAGTACTAGAGCAGAAAGAGTTTCTCTTTTGAATGAGGGATGAATCATGCACAATTACAGAAGTCATCTGCCAACCGATTCATCCAGATGGAGAAATTAGTTTGATGATCTCATTACACTTTTATCAAATCAGCCTCAAATTTCTTCAAGTTTATTGTTGATGTTTTAAGAGGAAAAGCCCTCAAAAAAAAAACAAAAGTCTCCAAAATAAATTTTAATAACTGACATGCTGAAATTCAAGACTGAATAACATCAAGACAAGTCATATTAAAAGAAAAAAGGCAGTTAGAAATTTGAAATCAAGGTTTTGCGTACAGACATACAGACCTTTCCCCTGAAGGAAAGGGGAATGATCTTTAAATGAGGTTTTTTGTAAACTTAGTGAAAATGTAAATATTTTCAGATATTTATCATTACAAACAACACAAGTTCTACCTTTCAAATTGAATCTGCAGTTCTTCTCAGAAAGTTTCCACCCAAAATTCATGTTCTCCCATGATTTACTGACCTCAGAAACTTCCACAGTGACCATATAAAGCTTCTCCAGCTATGAGGGCCGTGGACAAGGAAACAAGCAAAACAAAACCAGGAGCATCACCCACCACCTACTGCTAGCCTGCCCTAGAACCTCTCAGTTAAAACAAGACACTGAATTTTCTTCAATTTGAACCTCATTTTCAGCTGTTTCTGTTGGGAAGCGTCCTGTGGAGATCCTGTGCTTTGCAAAGCCCGAATTAAAAAGGCAAATTGGTTCTCACACAGAGACGCCAAAGCGATGGAGCAAGGAGTAGGTGGGTCGGGCGCTTTTTTTGAAGCCCAGCCTTGTTTTGGAGCCTGCGAGAGCGGCCGCCCGCGGCCCGGGGAGCGCGGCCGCGGGCCCGCGGGCAGGGAGGACGGCGGCAGAGGTCAGCTTCGGCTCCCGACGCCTGCCTCCTTGGCCAGCCGCCCAGTCAGCCGGGAAAACCCCACGGCTCCGCCGCACCCTTGCTTCCGGGCGGGCGGGGAAGGCGCCCGCCGCCCCCTCCCCGCACCCGGTGGCTTCCGCTTCCGAGGCTGCGCCCCGGCCCGCCACCGCCCCGCTCCCCAGCTGCCGCCCGGCTACCCGCGCCGAGGCGGGAGTGGGCGGGGGCGCCGGGCGCCCCTCTCCCGCTAGGCCGTCCGCGGCGCAGCCAGCCCCTACCGCGGAGTCGCTCGGGGCCGGGCCGGGCCGGGCCGGGCCGGGCCGGGCCGCTCCTCCCCCGCCAGCACGTACCTGCCGCGGGCCGGGCCGCGCATCCCGCCGCCGCCGCCCGCCGAAGGAGGGGCCTGGCCGCCGGGGCGGCGCTCCCATCAGGCCCCGCGCGGCCCCGACAGCCAATCAGCGCCTCGCTGCCGCGGGGCGCGCTGGAGCGGGGGAGGGGCCTTGCCGGTGCGTGAGGCGGCGGGCGGCGGCCGAGGCGCGGCGGGCGGCGGGGCGGGCTGGGCTCGTGTGGTAGTTCCCAGCCGCGCCTCGGAGCCCGGCGCGTCTGGGCGGTGACACGGTACCCGCGGGAGTGGAAGCGGGCGGGTGTCAAAGGCGGTCACCGCCATCTCCCCGCCACCGCCACGGGGCTGGGGAGGAAACGCCGAGCCCGTCCTCCCGCGGCTCTCTCTGATACTGATTTAGAGAAAAAACAGCGTTTTAACACTAAAACTTCGGAACATGAGGGTCAGACTGTCGTGTGAAGGTTTGCAGCCTCCTGGCACTCTCGTGTGCAGCCTCTGCCAGTGGAGCAGGTGCTGGCAGGCGCCGTGCTGGATGCGCTGTCGCTGTGGCAGGCGCTGGAGTCGCCTCAGGCCACAGAAGCAGCCTGCTCTCGCTGTCCCCTTCGTTCCACAGGCAACCGTTGAGCTTACTTGGAGAGAAGCAGCACTCTGTATTTCTTTAATTTACGTTGCTGTAACAACCGTGCCTTCTCTCTTGGTGCTGTACTTTTTTAGTTTTCTTACGTGGTGTCCTTTCTTGGTGGACGCGCATCATCACTTACCCCATGGGGAGAGGACTGAGGAACAGAGAATACTTGCCCTGTTTGCGCTGTCTGACAAGGTCTTCAGTGCCCTGCTCAGAAGTTTTACCATTACGGCTACACAAGTGGGACCATGTGCACAAATGGGGAAGAAAGTCTTTCAGAGTGCCCTGAAGTAGAAATTCCTATGCAGAAGCTGTATACCCTCAGCTGACCCTGCATTGTTGAACTCGTTGTATGTAACAATGCATCATAACACAACTTACAAATGTTGGGGTTTTTCCAGTGGTGGTGGGTCGACCCTGGCCAGCAAGTAAACACTCACACAGCCTCCTGCTCACTCCCCCGCAGCGGGATGGGGGAGAGACAAGGAATAGTAAAACAAAGAAAGCTTGTGGGTTGGGTTAAAAGAGAGTTTAGTAAGTGAAGGAAAGAAAAACAGTGATGCAAGGGAAATAACTCGCCACCTCCCACAAGCAGACCGATGCCCAGCCAGTCTTCGAGCAATTGTCTACCCTGGAAGACAAAACCTCCCACCTTCTTATTCTGCTATCCCAGTTTTATTGCTGAGCATGATGGAATATCCCTTTGGCCAATTTGGGTCTGCTGTCCTGGCTGTTTCCCCTCCCAGCTTCTTGCCCACCCCCAGCCTACCCACTAAGGGAGCATAGCATGAAAAAGAGAAAGCCTTGGCACTGTGCAAGTACTGTTCAGCAATGGCCAAAACATTGCTGTGTTATCAGTGCTGTTTTAGTCACAAAATCCAAAACACAGCAGCATACGGGCTGCTATGAAGAAAGCCAACTCCATCCCAGCCAAACCCAGTACATCAATTTTAAAAATAATTTAAATCCAAACAGAATAGGCAAGGCTTTTAGGCCAGGCGAGGACAAACAAGATATCCCACCACCTTTTCAGGCAACACAATCAGCTTCAACATTTAAGTAGTAGAACTGCTGAGTGTGATCATCTGCCAGGTGTTCATTCTTAATTTTGACATTGGGAAATTAATTCTTTTCGTTTCTGCCAGTGTTCAGAGTGAATCTTGCTACTCTACATTATTAGCTATTTCCAATATCAGCTAATTAACAACTGTAGCAGCAAATCATGGTTTAGAATGGGCCTCACTTAAGTTCATTCAAAGCAAGTGGAGACCAGTGACAAGTGGTGTTCCTCAGGGGTCGATATTGGGACCAGCGCTGTTTAACATCTTTGTCGGCGACACGGACAGTGGGATTGAGCGCACACTCAGCAAGTTTGCCGACAACACCAAGCTGCGTAGTGCAGTCAACACGCTGGTGGGAAGGGATGCCATCCAGAGGGACCTTGCCAGGCTTTGAGAGGTGGGCCTGTGCAAAGCTCATGACGTTCAACAAGGCGAAATGCAAGGTCCTGCACACGGGTCGGGGCAACCCCAAGCACAAATACAGGCTGGGTGGAGAATGAATTGAGAACAGCCCTGAGGAGAAGGACTTGGGGGTGTTGGTTGATGAGAAGCTCAACATGACCTGGCAATGTGCGCTTGCAGCCCAGAAAGCCAACCGTATTCTGGCCTGCATCAAAAGAAGCGTAGCCAGCAGGTCAAGGGAGGTGATTCTCCCCCTCTCCTCCGCTCTCACGAGACCCCACCTGGAGTACTGTGTTCGGCTCTGGGGCGCCCAACACACAAAGGACATGGACCTGTTGGAGTGAGTCCGGAGGAGGGCCACGAAGATGATCAGAGGGCTGGAGCACCTCTCCTATGAAGATAGGCTGAGAGAGTTGGGGTTGTTCAGCCTGGAGAAGAGAAGGCTCCAGAGAGACCTTATAGGAGCCTTCCAGTACCTGAAGGGGGCTGGAGAGGGACTTTTTACAAGGGCATGTAGTGATAGGACAAGGGGTAAGGGCTTTAAACCGAAAGAGGGTAGATTTAGACTAGATATAAGAAGAAATTCTTCACTATGAGGGTGGTGAGGCACTCGAACAGGTTGCCCAGAGAAGTTGTGGATGCCCGATCCTTGGAAATGTTCAAGGCCACGTTGGATGGGGCTTTAAGCAACCTGCTCTAGTGGAAGGTGTCCCTGCCCATGGCAGGGGAGTTGGAACTAGATGATCTTTAAGGTCCCTTCCCACCCAAACCATTCTATGATTCTATGAAAAGCAAAATAATGGCAGTCAATGCAGAGCCACTGACTATAATAGAAATGCTCTGCTATCAGTTACAGAGGTCAAAACTGTAGCCTACATCTACAGCTTTATTTTCCTCATTGAGACCTAGACTGTTCCTTCCTTCCCAAGTGGAAAAAGACTCGGTGACTGAGCCTTTCCTTTGCTTCAGCTTGCACTCTAGAGCCACATCTGCTTAAATCCTTGTAGCAATGACTATCCCTCTGCCGAGAGGGTGTCTTCCTTTTTAGTTTCAGATGAAATACAGCTATAGTCCATTCCTGGTTTTGATACTTCAAAGTGGTGTGTTGCTAGACAGAAGCTGATTTAAATCTTCATCTTTAAGCTAACATTTTTAAGCATATCAACATCTCTTTCCGGGCATAGCATTCACTTAAAATAAACCCAAATAATGATAATACCGTATTTAAAGGCTATTTGAAATGCTATAGCCAGTACTGGCATTTCCAAGAATCTTCTCCCTTTTTTTTTTCAAAATTGTCATAAATTTTTTCAAGTTACCACAAAATCCAGCCCTGATTCAGGGTTGAACCAGAATGGTGAAGGAGATCCCAGGCTATACTCGTGGCCTTGGGCCCTCTTATAGAAATGATTTTTATGCAGGCCATGAAATTCTAATCCCTGCTATACAATTATGAATCTATTTAAGTGGTAGTTTTAAAAAGGTATTGTTAGCTACCATTATTGAACTTTACATGCAGATAAGTCTCTCAGCTTTGTGATGGTGTATGATGGCATGCAGCTATCATATAACAGATATGCAGAGCCAAGATCTACCTAAAAGAAGAAATGGTACCCATGTAGCTGGTGAGGATAAAACCATAACTTCAAATCAGTCAGCCTAAAATTTTCATTAATCTGGTTCAAAACTGCCCCCTACAGAGTATTTAAAACTCTAAATAAATTCCTTTCAAAATCCTTCATTGTCAGTGGGATTGGTGCTTAACCAGTGGGATTCTACGTAACCACTCTAACAGCAGAGAACCTCTCCAGAATTTTTCCCAGCATCATAGATAGCCTTTAGCGCTTTCCGTCCCTCTATATGCAGAACACTGAACAATTAGTAATAAATTTTTTTTAAAATGTTTTGGTCTCACACCCTAAGACTGTTTTGCCTTCAAGAAGAGTTTTCCCATGGTAACATTCATAACACTCATAAATGTTAGGAACATACGTAGCCTATTAGTCTGATTTATTTTTCTAAATAAATATATGATCCTATACATCCTTAGGAAAATGCTATCTGATTAAGAGAAGCTTAGCATTGCTAATTTGTGTTTACTTGAGGTTTTTAATTAGGCTTCCAAAGTATGTTCAGCATTCTCTTAAAGTAGACCCTTCTGGACTTCTCTGGCTAGTGAGGCCATGTAGTTTAACTCATTTAGATGCTGGGAAAATTTAGATGTTGAAACAGAACCATTGTCTACATTGCAAATGGAGATGTGATTGCAGCAAATGAGGATACGTAGGTAGCTTTAAGATCATTTAGGATCCACTACCCATACCACTATTGACTATGGTCTGCGTGTGCTGCTTTCTCACCAGTTTTTTCACCACACTGTTAGTCAATGCAGTTTAAGAAGTAGGTGCTGCTGTATGCTGCATTGCTCAGACCAAAACTGGGGTACTGTGCCCCAGTTACTCTGTTTTGGGTAGCCGTTCTGTGCTCATTGCTATACACCACAGGGGATTCCTCAAGAGCACAGCTTCACTTCAGGCCGCTTCCTCGCGCCCATGGGCACCTCAGTGATTGCTGCAAGCCCGAGCTGTTAGGGACGCAGTCCAGGCACCCCTCACTGCGGCTCTGCTCTCCACCTGCAAAGCTGCTCTATCACCACTGGTGGAACGGACTTGGTGTCCACGTTTGGATTGCTGCAGTGTCCTTACATCCCAGCCTCAGCTGAACGTACCGCAGCCAGTGGTGTTAGCATAAGCCAACGATGAATTGTGTTTCTTGGGGCCTGTGCTCTGTTTCCTCTGGATCTTGAACAGAATGAGTGCATGCTGGCACTTCGTAAGTGACACATACATAGTAATTAACACACATTTGTGAATGTCCCATGTAGTTCAGCTTTGGTTAAAAAAAAAAGTTAATAATATATTTGATAAAGCAATATAGGAACATTTTATTTTTTACCAATACAGGAAAATACATATGTAATTAATAACTTCCTTGTGTGGGCATATCTGTAGTAGAAGTTACATCAGACCTGCACTTTACTCTTAACTGACGTGACTGATTGCGATGACGCCAGACTATTTTCTGGTCTTGTTTTGTTGCAAGCTTCGTTTAGGACCGGGACTGGGAAAAGATCTAGAGAAAAATTTTCAGATTCCAAGGGACTGACAGAGCCCTCGTAGAGGGAACTGATGAGCTCGAAAGAGTTCAGCCATGAGGCAGATATAACTTGGAAGCTGCAAAAAAGGCTTAAAAATTGATTAACCAAATAAATTGTGTTTAATTCATGACATTTTAATCATTTCAGAGCATACAGAAAAGGTGGGATGACTTTAATGCCATATTTTGGCATGATGTGCTTTAGAAATGCGCTCTGCAACAGGAGCACTGAGGAAGATATCGTAGCTTTGATTTAATTTTTTATATGCAATCATATATGCTTCTTTTGATGTTCTAATCCAGCTGTAATATTTGTAGTGTCAGATGTCTGTATTCTTACTGTTGATTCTTATTGCCTGAGCTTTATCATGTAGGGCATTTCAGTGCTCCAGCATTTTCATGAAGTCCTTTGCATCTGACTCTTCCTGATAAATTATTACCTGAAAAAGAAATACATAATCCATCAGGTCAAAAAATACCATTTCAAGTGACTGGCTCATATAAAAATTTTTTAACATACATACAATCATAGCATACAATCATCAGAAAAAGCTAAGATCAACTTTTCCATGTCATAAATTATTCTTGTTGTGATTAAGACCTTTGCTTTTCATTAATAATTATTATTATTACTAATACTATTACTTACTATTGCTTTTGCTATTGCCATTGCTATCGCTATCAGTCACTGTTGCTGTTACTGTTGCTATTGCTATTACTATGTAACTATTACTATTACTTATTATTAATACAACTATTACTGTTATTATTTTGCTGATTATTGTTCTGTGGCAAAAATGTAAACATTTAAACGCTTTAAATAAAAAAAAAAAACAAACTCTTAGTGTCTTAAACCTCTTTGTTGATACCCTAGAACGCGAACTTTTCCATACTTGAAAGACCATGAAGTTTAAAGCAGGAATGGCAGTCTCATCTTCATTTGAGTACTATAAATCTCTGACAGTATGTTTAGGAACATGGTTAAACTTTGGATTATTTTTGTGGCACAATGAATCAGGAAAGTGATTTCTCGTAAAACACTGAAATGTATGTGTTTGTTCTATCATTAAGATCTCATGAACAAACAGAAGAAGCCTAGTGTGAAATTGTCACATGAGAAGCAAAAAGATGGTTTTGCCTCTATGTGAGATAAGTTATGCTTCAAATCATGTATGAAGTTTTAGAAGCCGTTATTATGTAAGTACATTCCCTTCCCTGATCGGCATGACTTCAAGCTTCTGAATCTTTAATGGTTATAATGAGTAATATATGTTTATAGTTAGAGAAATGACTGTATAAACAATAACTCAATGTTCTGTAAAAAAACATACTAAATCAATTTTCCCTAGTCTCCAAATGAAAGCATTATTATTCTCACTGAAAGTATTTGAGCTGTACTAATACCTAAGTCAGCTACATTATTTTTGCTTCCTGGAGCAGTTTGCTCTTTAAACAAATTAGGGTTCTGATTCAACAGGATTCCTCCTCTTTAATAAACACATAAGTACATCCTTAAATTTTATTAACATCTATTTCCTTGAAGCTAAATAAAATAAAGAATGCTTTCCAATAGCCTTTTTAATATGGTTGTGCCTACTGGGCAAAGTGGGAACTAACCCAACAAAATGAGGGCCAAATTATGAAGTAATTTGAATGAAACTCCTGTTGACCTTAAGAGGATTTTTACTTGATTAAGAATAATGGAATTTGGAACCAAGTAAATGTGATTCAAGGGGCGAATGAGAATGTACTATTCTTACTGCAGTGAGCCTCCCTTCCAGGGTGCTGCGTGTGTGTGCAGAGCACAGACAAGTGTGGGAATGGTATCCCGTTTCTATTCAACCTGACTGCGTTTTAGTGCTTTCTTATTAGTCAAGCTGGAGGAGACAGGCAATGAGAAGGAAAGTTCTAATTAGTACATATATTTTGCTTTTGATAACTGCTCAAAATGGTAGATAGAACATTACCTGCATTAAAAGCATTTCATACATGCTCCTGATTGTTACAAGAGCTTACTTTAATGAAGTATTAAATTTACATATAAAATTGTTTTCAGCAAAGTACCGAGAACTGGATCTGCTAATAAGCTTTGTTCTGGTTGGAAACCAAACGGAACCGGGGAGTCCCAGAATGCCAGAAATAGGACAATAAATATTTTTGGCACAGTTTCAAAGGTGCATAATGCCAGACATAGACATGTAAAAATATGGCAAGCTCTACAAAGATTATAAAAGAAATAAAATCACAGTTCGTAATTCATATAATCATGCTGAATAGCAGGCTTATAAACCAATTCATATAATAAAATCCACATGTAAAAGTATCTGTGATTTCATTCAGTTAAAGATGACAAGTATTAGAGCTCCCCTTGAAAGCAAATATATGTCTTGCAAGCCGAAGGACAATGAACAGTTGCTTTGTGTTCATGTTTAATGGTATAACCTCTGCTAGTCTTTTCACACACGTGATTTTCAAATAACTTTTCAAAGAATGTGAAATTTGAAAACATTCAAAATTTCAGAACATATTTCAGCTACTGAGTATCTTCTGCTACAATTATTACTGCTTCAAGTTTAGATCATTTAAGATGTGAGTTTAGTCCCTTCACATGCAAAACTCTCAGGCAACGTGATTTTCTCATAGTGTGTCATACTAACAAATGTCTGAAACAGAGCTTGAATGAATTATATTAGAAGGACGTAAAAAAATATTCCCTTTCTTAAAATAAAGCTATTTCATTAAATACATATAGAAGATGGACAAAAAGCAGAATTTCTACTGTAATCACTCCAATGACCTCAAATGACAGGCTTCAAGGTCATTCCAAGCCTGCTTTGGCTACACAGAGGGGCTTAGGTAAAATTAATTTTAAAAACACATTTGGGAACTGCCAAATGTCCATGTCCATTTGGGAGCAGTGAGTTAGGTTTCTATTGCACTTTTTTGGGGTACTCTCCATGTTCCAGTCATAAACTGACCCATAATCAACTAATCAAGCAGTGAAAAGTAAGGCCAATAATAAAGCTGTAATGAGTCAAAGGTAAAGTGCAGATGGGATGTGGGGGAAGAGAAAAATCTGAAATAAAACTTCAATTCTTTAGGCAAAACAAACCAGAATAAAATGTCCTAGAAAAGACTCAATTTCCAACACAAGTAGCACAACAAATTGAGTCCTATTGAGAATAAAGGAGAAATAGAAATAGCATGTAGTGAAGTCTAGGAGTTTTGCTTTAGGGCAAAATATATATATTTTTGTTATGTCTGAGTTATTTTATTAAGTAATATACATTTATCGATACTAGATCAGTTCTTTCATGCCAGAAAGCAGAAGAAAATACTATAATACATTTTATGCTTGTCAGTGAATTTAGTTCTTTATGAAGGATAGTCGTTTTACACATTCATTTAATTACCTTCACTTTAAGACAGATATATGCTAATCCCGAACATCTTAACCTAATGTACAATGAAAACTTACTTATTCTCATTTTACTAGCTGCCTGTCTTAGCAATGTGTTCTTCAAAACATCACAACCTCTCTTCATTTTCACAAAAGATCTAATACCATAGTGCGCTGAGATGATCAGTGAAAAATATTTGGCACATTGCTAATAAAACAGTATTGTCTCATTGATGGCCCAATTGCCGTTTGTTTCTTTCTCTATATTTAAGATGTAAACAGTTTGGTGCTGTCTCTGTTTTATGCTTGAATGACTCGTGGCTAGCAAATTGGGTCCTGGGATTCCTGGAAACTTCCACAGTGCAACAATCAATCTCCTATTCTGTAAAGTAATGTACTAAATTATACCTATCATCTGATATATGTATTGACAAATCATAAGCTTTCCTATTTGGCTTGTTTGCTTACTCCCTGATCTACCAAGAACATTTTCAGAAAAGTTTTGCGGGTTCAGGTGAGATACTGCAAGGGATCTGATTTTCAGAAAGTACTAATGGTCTAACCTTTGAAAATCAAGTCTCTCAAATGTCTTGGGCTTTGCATCCAAGAGCAGAGGCATCTGTCCATACTTGTCAGGTATTTTTTTAATCTTGATCTATGCATCTTCCTATTTTTTCTAATTTTTAGGAAAATAACTTCTGATGTATGCAAATTATTTTCCCTTTTTGTTGTAATATAACTAAAAATTAACAGTAAAAATAAATCATTACATTATTGCTGAGAAAAGTGCAGGCACCACACATATTTCTAACAATCTATAAATGCATTCCTACAAACTTGTTTATTGGATAAGTCTGGCCATAAATTGGCCAGGACACAGAACTTTATATGAAAAGAGCAGAACATTGAACAAAAACATTATAAGTCCACAGTATTAGATTTAAAGTAAAGTAACCACAAACTCCTAAACATGTATCCCAAAACTCACAATCTTTATAATGAAAGGAAAAGACCACATCATATAACTGTCTTAGCCAGGCAATTCGGCATTTAACTTGTTTATTTTTCAGTTAAACAAAATCCAAATATCTCTGGGGAAGACAATGCTAATAACAAACATAACCACATAAGCTTTGTATATGAAACTCAATTTTAGCTTTAGTAGGGCCTGTCAAATTGGAAATTGTAGTAAAAAGCCAATAAAATTTAATCAAATTCTATCACACGGAGAGATCGGGCATTTTGTTTTTACCCAGTTTGCTCCAGAATTTCTGGTCTGAGCCTGAGTCCTGAAATACTTGCATATTCCTTTGATATTATTCTTAGCTTTGCAAGTAATTTACCATACTTTTTAATAAGGAAATTTCATCTTAGTAGAAGAAATCCTGCTTAATGGGCACATTTGAGAAAATGAAGAATATTTGCCTTTTGTTTTTCTGGTGATGTTAAGAATTTTCTTGAGTATATGATTCCCTACTGGTAGAACTGCTGTTGATCTCCCTAAGAGCAGCAACAACCTTCTCATGGAATAGCCACCTGCAGTCTGCTGATTTTAAAGCTCTCCTGAAGACACTTCTTTAGCATTGCTTTCAAAAGTATGTGCATTGACATCTATTTATTAAATTAATTCATATATATCTAAAATAATTCTTTGCTTCTTCACACTGTGCTTAACTGCTTTTATTCCACTGATGTCATCTTTTGTTCTTTAACACGTGCTTTCCTTAATTCAGAATTTACATCTTCTCTATTCTTTCAGCGTTGGATGAAATTAGACCCTAATCCTTCATCAGAGTCTAAGTGGGATATTTTAGCTGCATGCTTCCCCAAAACTTTATTAGGGTTCTACATAGTTGTAGGAGTCCACATATAATGCAGGACTGAGACCTGATTCCCTCTGATACTTCTGTGACACAAATCTTCTTTGTTACTTGGCAATTTTATTCTGTTCTTTCTACTCTTGCCTTCACAATTTTTGCAGACTAATAGAGTTGCAAGACAGCGTATGTTTTTTTATTTATCATTGCTGTGCATTGGTCCAGGAGATTGTTCTGTTCATCTAATTTTATAACACCCATACCTTCAAAAATGTCAGCTTATGTTGGGTGCCATAGTGAAGAAATCCCACAGATTCTGATTTTTAAGGTTGAGTGGACTACATAAAGCATTGAGGCAGTTAGAACTGAAAATATTAAGCATGTGAAAAATGGTAGATTCATCTGCTCTAAAGTCTTCCTTGGGCATTCAAATGTTTCCTCACTATCTCATTGCTTTACTAAAAGGTTTTTCAGTTGTTAACTTAAATCACACGACATACATTTTCACATTTTGAGCTAAATTCTGTCTTCAGATGAACACAACCAGCTCTTTGGCTTCAGCAGAATTTTGCACGAGGATATCTACATGCTCTGTGCTAGAGGACAAAGCTTCTGTCTTGACTGAAATCACAGAATAAGCCTTCATAAGCTTCCAAAAAGACCACGAAGGCAAGAGCTAGTAGCACCCTCATTCTTTACCCCGGATCTCAGACAAGAGAAAGGGGACTTCACTGATACTCGTAATTGTGGCAGCATTCATGGCACACATATAAAATGTTTTCATTTGCAAAAGGGTATGTGTCTCCACCACTTGCAGATCCACCAACCGACAGTTCCTTCAGCTCATATTGCATCTCCCAGAAAGTCATTTCACCTGACCATGAAAGCAGACAGCAGAATGGGAGGAACAGAGGTGGGAACATCTCCATCCACAACCTCAAAACCACAGTGGTGCCATCGGACCCGTGACATCGATCACCCACTTTGGGCCTGAGCTGGACTTGCCCTGTTATGATCAAACACTACGAAGAGACATTCATTCCCTGTACACGGTCAAAACCACACATGTCCATTTCAGAAGGAGGTGTGTTATGAGGAGTTGGTATCTGGTTCATTATATTTTTAAAACCTTTGTCTTTGAAATGAGAATTCAGTGATCCACCCAGCTGCATACAATTAGGAGCAGCAGCTCGGCATAATAGGGTGAGGAACTTTTAATGGGTGTTTATAGGTTGAAAGCATCAACCTCTCTTTTAAATGAAAGAAGCAGTAGAAGAAGTAGTAAGTGCTAAAAGATAATTCAGAGTGCCCTTAGAAGAGGAAGATTCGTTGTCCTTGAAGCTTCAAAATGCCAGGCCTTCAGAAGACCTCTGTGTTCCAGTATCACCAATAAGGAGAGTGGGAAACTACTTTTTAAAATCTTACTCCAAGGAAAAAAAAAGTTGCATTAGCATTTTTTAGCTGCTTGGAAGGTTAAAGACATTCCAGCAAAAGAGTCTAGATTGAGTTATGTGAGGCAAAAACAAATATTCCTCCATAAAATGGCTACACTAGCAAAAGAGAAATACTTAGTAGGCTTAAGGTGGGAATTTAGGGAATAGTATTTTTGCTTTTTTTAACAGGAAATACTGTTTAGGCATTTTATATAGGGGGTTCTGCATTTGTGAAGGGATAATTTGCTCTAAAATATGTGGGCAACCAGCCTAAATTCTCTAATTGAGTAGTTTGCTTATGACCCCAGGCCATTAGGTGAATGTAAACTATTACAGGCTTAGTAAGAAAATAGTCCCATTAGGATTTTTGTATTTGTATGTGGTTGTGGGTTAGTGTGACTGTTTCCAAAATGATGGATTAATGAAAAGATCTTTTTTTCTGAGTTTGCAAATACCCGCTTTGAAATACCCAAACTCAAATTAAGCTGAAGAGTTCTTTTTTTCTATCAAAAAATACCGGCTTAACTATTAGTTCCAGTGTGAGTTATCTAGGAGAAATCACAGGTATGTTTGCAATTTTTACAAAATAAATATTCCTGCAGAAATACCTAATTCAGTTTTTGTCCATATTTCTTAAACTCTCCTTAATTTTAAGTGCCAGTTATTAGTGCAATAAAAAATGTCCTCCGTCCTATGAGAAAACGATGGTCTTTTTGGAAGTGTAAGTATTTAGCCTTCATGCTTTGTACACATACTTCAGTTGCCAATGTTAAGATGTCACACAGGCTGCTTGTAGACTTCTATTTCTATAAGGAAGGAGACAACTTTGTGCAGCTTCTTTTATACTGCTAGTATTAAATCTTATATTTTTCACTACATAATACATCTCTCAGTTGAACAGTCTATTGCTTTTCCTGTTCCCAGGCAAACTTTAGCCTATCACATTTTATTTTTGGCCACTCTATGTGCATAATATGGTAAGATATTAAGAAGAGGAAGCATAGCTTTAATTAAAAGCAACGGGAATAAATGACCTACATATAAACACATTAGAATTCAGCCCTAAATTCACTGATATCTTCCAGCATCCAGCCTCCTTCCCACAAAACCTGAGAACCAAGAGTTATGAGGAACTCCGAAGTCTATGAAATGAGAAAAGTCCTGTAGTAGTTTTGGTGCAGAAGAAGGTAAAGAAAAAGTACTTATGTCAACGGTGCCTAAACTCCAAGGGAGAAGTGTGACCACGGAGGCAAGCAGTTCTCCAGATGAAGTGAAGGAAGGGTGCAAGTGTAGCTCAGCATCCCTTGGACCCTGGAAAATACTCACATAGCAAAAGCAATGCCAGATCTGAAGACTGTCATAGTTTTCATGTGAATTGACAAGTTTATCAATATAATAGGGACTGGAAGGATTAAAAGAGAAGCAAAGAGCAGAACATTTTGCATCCAGGCCAAGTAAAACTGAAGCAAAACATTGGGAAAAGGGTGGTATTGCAACATACAAATAATGTGATTGCTCAGGGAATTAGAGGGAATAACCCCAAGAGCAGCTTCCTATAGAATTAGGAAACTATGTAAAGGGGATTTATTAAAAATAGAATGATCACATGGCTTGTTCTGCTTCTCTTATGATGTCAAAATATTGTAAGTTGCTCATGTTTTCCCAGTATATCAGCAATATATGGGATTTTGTTCATTAAGTAAAAGAGTGATGAATAGGAGATCCCTATTGTGAGGATTTCACAGTTAAAAGCACTGCAAATCCAATAAAATAGAGCACAGATAAGAAGAATGTGAACACAGAATAAGCATAGAAATGCAGTCAGGAGGGAGCAGTATGTGCAATAGTAGTTTGCTCTGGCTATACCTAGAAGGTCTGATATAGATGGAAAGGAAAACCAGTAAAAGTCAAAAATTGAGCATAATAATCTGAATCGGTTATCAGGACAACCATTTGAAAGAAAACATGAAGATTTCAGATTTTTTTTTTGAAAACTTAATTTTCTTGGCATCACAAACAAACTTACTTCAAACTTTCTTCAAACTTTCACACTCAAAGTCCTCCATAGGCATTCCCATGTCCTCATCCTGTCTGTCCCATACTGTCTGCACAGGGACTGGGAGCTTGGGAATTCAAGAGAAGCATTGTCCCAGGTCTCAGTCCTATGGCCTGGATCCACATGATTCACAATTACAGCTACAGACAATTGCAATGAAAGGGAAAAGTACATTCAAACCTCTTCTAAAAATGTATAGATGCAGTGCAGCAAGCACATCTGCCGTGGGGAGGTGGAGCATGTTCACTGCAGATAGATCTTTAGAGAATTTATTTATTAAGCCCTTACACATTGCCACTCAGGATGTATGAAATAAGAGGCTTATTTATTGGACAAATTGGAAAAAAGCACATCCCTAACTTAAGGACAACTCCTCTGCTACTCTTAATTTTTTTGACCAACAAGAAGCTTTAAGATTGGGGTTTTTTTTTTTACTTTGAGGAAAACAACATATTTTTCATTAATGTAATAGCTTAACTTCTGGTGCTAAAATTTTCAAACATTGGTCAAAGGCAGGTACACAAGCATTTGGTGTGAACAGTGTAAGTCTGAATATCAGGGACAATGGACAATGAGGTCTTCTAGGAGGTGTTGGAAACCTTAGCTGTAGAGAGTACTATTTGCAGTACTTAAAATGAAGATTAGAACTCATATGCAGACAGTTTGATGGCTGTAACTGTGCAAATTCAGGTGTTTTCCTGGAGTCATTAATTAATTTTCAGTTGTTCATTTGTGTTTCCTCTTCTGCCATGAGGTTCCCGGCAAGCTTAGCCTTCAGCATCATTTAAGGCTCCAGTTTTTGCCATAGACCAATAGACCTGGTACTGTGGGTTGTCTCTCCAGAGGAAATTCCTGAACATGGAATATAAACTGAACATTGAACCCTGAACATAAAAACAAATGAAAGTTTTGCTAGCTTCATCAAACACTCCTGAATTTCCTGCAGTACAAAGAGGCTGTGCTGGTAAAGGTTCTCTGCAAGAAGGCTGCTGCTCTGAGGAGTCCGAGATCCTCCTTAAGAGCATTCACACTCTTCCCAGAAGAAAAAGCAGACTATGAACACTCAGCATTTTGCCTGTGATGGTATTTCTGAATTCCCCAGCCTCTGGTTCTTCCCACCCATCCGACCAACCGAGAAAAACAAGCTTTACAATGATACTGAAATATCTCCGTTTCCATACATGTGACGCAAATGTCTCGCTTACTCAGTTTCGCTGCCATCCTATTCCCCACCTTGCCATACACAGTCTGGCTGTCTCTAAGATCAAAAGTAAGACACTGCAGCCTTGAAAATATGAGGCAGGAGGGGGATTTTGCAGATGTTCCAGTAGTTGGGCAAATTCTCCTTGGCAGCATTTACATCCTCTCTTCTGTTTGCTCTCTTGACTGTCCTACAAGGAATGTTTGCAAAACAGGGAATTTGGAGTAAATGTTGCAAAATACCTGCAGGCAGTGTACATGTGAGGATCAGGTTTCATACACAGATATCTGAAAATTTTCTAAGTGACATTAATTGCTCAAGAAGTCTGAATCAAATAGTTATAATCAATCAGCCTTGGGAAGTAAATATTATGAAGCAAAATATAATAGAGGCACTGGAGACTAAATTTTGTCAAGAAAATAAATGGATATTTATTACCTTCAGAAGTTTTATGAAGGAACTCCAGATGCTGAGTACTTCTGAAAATCAAACCACTTCTCACTGTGGAAAGATGGAGTTAGTTGCCTTCAATCAAAATTGTTCTAATTTGCCCCATAGAATTTCTCAGTCAAGAGATTGCTTAGGACAACCTAAAACCAAAATAAGTGTCAGCTGTTCATAATTTTTCAGTCTAAGAAGAATTTGGCAAAGCAATGACATGGAAGGGATGAAGATTCATGAACAAATTATTTTTTAATGAATCCTCCATTCTATTTCTACAGAATTCCAAATTATCTTTCCCCCGTTCAGCTTTTCCATAACCTCACTGGGGATGAGCTTCATCTCTTGTGCCAGTGGAGGAGCCCGTGGAGCAAAGCTGGTTGGCTGGTTCTGAATAGGTAGCTCAGCCTGGCTGTGCAGGAACATGCCCGTGGTACATACCGCCTTTTAGCAACTGTGAACTGCTCTTTAAGATGTGTCCCATCTGCTGCTGTCCATCTGCGGTCATGTTCCACTCTTAATCTCTTCTTAGACCTTTTGACTTTAAATCTTAATGTTATTGTACCTTTAAACTGTTCTTTGAGATTATGTTTAGAGAACGATGAATTCACAAGAGACTTGATTTTAAAAGTACAGGCTGGACATAAACCTTACCTACTATGTAGTCGTATCATGGATACAGGAACTGTATCTAGCTTAAACCCAGGGAAGAAAGCCCCAGGATCAAAGCCAGACTTTGTAGACATATTTAATTATGTATTACTGGTAAAGCAATAAAAGCTTACAATATGGGCTCTATTCACAAAAAGGACATTGTTTTGTCATGTTCTTCTTGTAAATTCCTTATGCATGACTCAAAGTGTCATTTTACATGAGATTCATAAAGACAAATGTCAGTTCTACATGGGTGTACCAATGTGTAACAGAGTTTAATCAAAAGCAAATGTGTACGTTGAAATCGTATGTGTCATTAAGAGCGTTTTTGCCCATAAATTGGAACTCCTATTATGGTCAACAGGCTGAGCTCCTATGCAATAAAGCTGCACTAGGCCTTCTGCATTTCCTGAAAAAGTATACCAAATCATTTCAAAATGCAGTTATTAAACACAATGTTCTCTAAGGGAACTATTATCTCAGGGAAGTACTTTGGGAAGAGTCTCCATACTTTGCATTCGTACTTCCATTTCAAGTACTGTCAGAGTCTTGAACAACATATGGCACTAGAGACCATCCTAAGAGAGTTCAGGTTTAATCTTTATATGAAAAATAAAGTTAAAGTAGCTGGTGGGTCAGAAACTTCTGCTGAAAGAATTAGGAGGTATGTTATTGGGGAAAGAGTTGAAGGCCAGCAAGACAAGGATAGGTAGATGTTGAAGTGTTGTGAAGTAGAACACTGACAACATGCTGAATAGTAATTTTCCTAGCTATCACAACAAGGCATCAATGCATCACAACTGCGTTGGAAAAATAACAGAAAGCTTGCTTTTAAATGCTGCCTTATGGCAGTAGTAAATGCAAATAAATCAGAATCTTTAAAAATATTAATTACAGTAACACTAATGGTCAGAGATGAACTTACAGGAAATAGAGATGCTGCAATAATTCTTCATGTGGCATATTTAATCTCCCAGTCTATTGTGCCTTATAACCATACATCACCTAATTTCAGTTAGCAAATAAACTCCCATAAACCAGAATTTACTGTTAAAGGGATAAGAGTGAATAAATAATAATCAGGTGAAGATTACCAGGAAGAAATCAGCACCCGAAAGACAAAAGGACCCAGGGCTTGTCTAGATTTTTAATGGATAGTTAGAAAATCTAAAAATATCACACAGACAGCCAGGAAGCAAACTGATAACATAGCGTTCAGAAAGAAAAGGCAAGCACACACATCACTGCTGTTTTGTTAAATACTGTTTCAAACGTGCATTCCACATGTATCACTGGCATGTGTTGACTCTGCAAATGAAACCAAGTTCATCTGCTGTGAAAGAGATATCTGGGAAAAATCAACTAGTTTTAAAAGGTTATTAATACTAATGAACTGCATTTGGTTCTTGGAAAGCCAAAAGCATTCAGAGCTAGATTCTTAATTCTGATATACATCTTGGTTGATTCCACTATAAAATCTTTTATTGCAAAACTGAGCAAAAGTCAGATTCTGGTTTCCACTTGCTATTTCTGTTCATCTGTCTTTCGAGTGCTCAGGGGAATTTGAAATTGAAATTCTCTTCCCCATCAGCTTTCCCACACGCAGCATGTTCACAGGGGTGAAATGTTTGTCCCACAGGAAAATACCACAGGGCTTATACTCTCTTTACGTACCATCACCTTCCTTTTCCCCACCATGCCATCTCCCTCTTCTCCCACCATGTGCATTTCCCAAGACTGGTGGGGTGCTTGGCAGGAACTGTAAGGATGGGGAAATATTTTTATCAGGGATAGTGATTTTCTTCCATCCATACAGAGAAAGATCCAAGTTCAGAAGGCTTTTCTTCATTCATGGAGCTGAAGATGTGACCTTGATCAATAAAAGTAATTCCTTACTGCCAATGAAGGGGTGAACTGATCCCTGCATTTACCTACTGAGGATAGTATCTGGCTTTGTATACAGCTGTTACCGGCAGTGAGTTTTCTCTTACAACTTTGGTTCTCAACAGTGGATAACCAGAGTTTGGGCTTTCTGTTGACCAAAGCCAGAGAGAAGCCAGGACATGGTGCTGCAAAGGTGCAAGGCAGCATCCAGGGAGAGCTTGCGCTGGGGGCCAGCTGAGTGAAGCTCTCACATGGACCAGAAGATTGGACAGGTCTGTGAAATGCATCTGCCCTGACTTAAAGCCCTTTACATATGTAGGATAGTTTTGATGTGACTGGAAGTTGTTCTCACTCAAAGTATAAAAGGAAAAGTTATTGCTTGTTTTAGATGTCACTGGCACCAGCTCTGATTTGTTGACATTTTCCATGTAGTGTAGGGATAGATATTCTTGTATCTGCACAGAGCAGTGTTTTCTTTACCTTTTTGTTTAGAAAAATTTTGCATGCAATAACATTAGGGATTTTTTTAGTCTTTTTCTTTTCTTTTTCTCTCTAACGTCAGTTAGAATTCAGTTCAGGTATATGTAAATTATCCCACAGAAAACTAAATATAGCAACTACCAAGAGAGATTAGATGAGATTGTGTGATGTTTTTGTGAGCTGCAATTAGACAGCCAGCAGCTTCACTTGTAAATACCAGACTTTAAAGGATAAAAGGCCAGTGAATGCTTCCTTCAGTAAAGTGCCTTGGGAAAAAAATACACTTTGTTTGCCAATTGTGCTCGAAAATAATTTCAGATGGCTCATTCCAATTTCATCTTTTTTTTTTGCCAGTGTATGAATGCAAATTTTTAGGAAACGCTAAGAGGTTTGGGTTTTTCCCTTGAGTTAGAAAGAATTCTCAAAATAGTAGGATTCTCCTTGGAATGAAATTTCCTCCTTTAGCGAGGGACTCACTTAGGACTGTGCCTTGCTTACACCTGTTAAAGCTTTTTTTGATTCTTTGAGTTGTGCTTATCCCTTGAGCTAGCGCTCTGCAAAGGAGTGTACGTAATTGAGATTCCTATTGACCTCGTTAGGCTTTACTCAGGTGCTCGGCGAGAGGTGCGCCAGCTCGATCATGACTGACTTCTGCGGGTACAACACCGCAGTGCTCACTTGAGGGTCCCGGGTGGTTCAGTCACTTGCTACAGAGAGAGCTTGTAGTGGAGGGGGAAAGAGCTCCCAAACATGTGAGATAAATAAAATTAGTAAATACTAATGTTCCGTCATCGGGAGAGAAATAAAATTAACAAATATTCATGTTCAATCATAGTTTTGCCTTGCTGCATTTTCTTGTTTTCCAGGTAGTTAAGGGAAACAGATCATGTCATGAACGAATGAAACCTCCAACAAGATTTCACACAAAATGTTGAACATTTTCTTAGCAGTACATACACCTTGTCCCCCTATTTTTTTCTGCTAGGATTATTTGGCAGAAAACAGGTTTAAGATGTTTAATGGGAGAAAGTACAGCCCCCTTGGGGTTCAAAAGTTGTTTCTGGTTTTGCTGTGAAATCTCTGTCTTTGGCTAGCCAGCCAGCATGTCACTGTTTTTCCATTTTTCAGATAAGGATAATACAACTTACCTATTTTACAGCATTACTGTGAGAATTTCTAATTTTCCAGAATTAGTTTTGCGTAATTGGCTGAAGAGTTGTATAAAAGAGGAAGAGATTATGATTAAAAACAAAAATCTGCCTTTTCTGCTTATTTCACTGAAATTAGTCCATTTAGGGGGCTTCAGAAGAGTCATACTGTAATTAAAATTTAACAAATAATGCATTTCATAACTTAAACTCTTCATAAGAGAAATGGGAAGAAATAGAGGCATCATGGTTTTATACAAATATTTTGATAATAAATACAATAAAAGAAAAAATACTCCTGAATTACATTATATACATGGAGAATTATTTGCGTATGTGAGGAAGAGCTACTGACTTTTTAAAAAGCAAAAGCAAGGATGATTTTCATACCCAACTTCACAGGATAACCGAGTTCTCAATTTCCCTGTAATGTTTTGTATTCTTTAAGGATTCTGCTTAGATTTGACTTTCCCATTCTCCGTGGTTATTCTTTTGTGCTGCAGGTGCATTATATGAAGCACAATGTGTCTTCAAAATGGTGAATACCCTGAATTACTCTTCTGACAGAAGCAGTAAGCCCCCAAAAGCTGGAATTGTTCAAAACCTCACAGACAGCCCAGGCAGTCTTTTAGCAATGCAACCGGTGCTTTGCTTTTCAACCAGGGAGTCATGAACTCATGTCAGGGCATCTCAGGCACCTGCTATTTCCATACTGCTGAAGGGGAAAAGGTCTTCAGGGGCTACTAATGGAAAAGGGGGGTTGATGCAGAAATCCTGAGAATTAATAGTTCCATATTAAGGTAAAAGCGTTCTAACAAGCAAAACTCAAAATATCAGGCTGTATCCTTTAAGTTTTTCAAGACTGTGCCAAGGTGAAGCATGGTGGCCTGTGGTCTTGCTTCAGCCAGCAAGGTAATTTGATGTGGCCTCTAGAAGTACCAGCTAACGAAAAGGCCAGCCTGGCTTTGGGGGGTTAGGGGGCAGAGGCAAAAAAGGTTACATGGTCCCTTTCAGTGCAGTATTGCTGTCTCCTTTCCCAGATTCTCATTTGAATAACAGGGGCTGCTGAAAATGCATAAATTGGCCACCCTTTTAATGATGGGTTGTATTTTAATGTAAATTTTAGGAAGTGCAAATTCTAGTCAGAATGTTGGATTATCATTTGGACTTAATTTGACCTTTTTAACACCCAGATTTTATAGAGATTATGAAATTTATAGAAATTATGAAATGACAGCAAGACATACACATACAATAGTGGAGAGACTAGAGGTATCCTATCAATCGTGTCCTTGTGACAATATGAAGTCTGATACTGAAACAGGGTCAGTCTAAGTTTTATGTAATGAGAGAATGAAAAACCTAAACAATAAAATTCCAGACAGACCATGCAATACCTAGGTCAAAATAAATGCAAAATAGTTTCATTTTCATAAAAGGTCCTATACTACTAGACATATAAAATATTCCTTATTAAGGCATCTTTCTACAAAAGCAAAAAAAAAAAATTGCAAATGAAGGCTCTTGCAGCAACTATAAACCAGATCATTTTGCACCATCTGCTAGCCTGGAGCCAAATGTATGTTTGACACTCCTCAATGAGGGTAGAGTACTATTTCAATCCACAGAATACCTTTCATTAGCCCATTTTTCAATTCTATCTAGTGTATCTACATCTGAGGCTACAAAGAACATCTTGTTGGAAAGCAATGTGTTCGTAACACCCCAGAGAACCTGCACACCATCCCCCAGGCAGGTTGCACGTTTTTGTAAAGCCTTATCATGTTGAGCGCTGGAGGCTTTGTGCTGCTCTCTTCAACACTGCTCTCTTCAAAAACAGCTCTGACTGAACCGTTCTCTTCTGCTTGCCCCAGGACTGAGGATATGCCAAATGGAAACCCGAAGAACACAGTGTTTGCAAGAGTGATCAAGCTATGCAGCACCAGCAAGAAACACACTGGAGTTTTATAACACAGTTATAATGGCTTCCCTGCATATCTCTTCTGGGTATCATTAATTTCTCTCATTTACTGTACAGGTAATTCCATGAACTCTCAGCTGGGGTACTCAGTATCACCCAAACAGTAAATGGGAGAAGTTTATAATACACAAAAGAGACAGGCCGGGGACCAGTTATAAATGTATACTAGCAGTGCGAGAATCTGGTGGAAGAAACTGTAAACTCGTTTCCAACCTGCTTTAATATTGGTTTAACAGTCAGAAGAAAAAAGCTTTATTATTTAAGCAGAGTTTAATACAACGTTTATATTAAAGCTCTGTTTAAATAATAAAACTTTTTCTTCTGATTGTTAAAGCTATATGAAAGATGACTGAGAAATGTTTTCATGCTCTAACATTGGCCTCCCACCTGCCAGTGTCACAGATGACTTTACTTTCCGGCAAGATGTCAACTATTAGCACTCAGCTGAAAAATGCCGACTGTAATGAAAAATGCATGCTAGAATCCCACAACATGCAATAGTTTGTACCACTAGCAAAATACTTATTTTTCCATTAGTTATTTAAATATTGGTTTAGCTGTGTTGATTTTGAGACTATTTCTAACTTACTTTGAACCTTGAGTTGGGTGACTCGACTGGCAGAATATCACAGGTTCTTTCTCAAGGAGATGGAGGCTCATGCAGGGATAACATGTCATCCTGACGATATCATAATACGCCCCCTTAATTTCCTTAAGAAAAATATTTCACTTAAATAAACAGAGAAAGTGTTTTCAAGAAGAGAGCAAGAGAGACAAGTCACAGCAGCTTTGAATAATCCCTAGAAGGATCTCCTCCTGCCTGCCCGCCAGCAAGAGTCACAGATTATGCCTCCGTTAGCAAGTAGTGCAAACACGCAGTGCTAGGACCTGACAGCTGCGTCCAACATATTTCAGGGGCTTTCTACTTCTGCTAGCTCTAGCTCAGTCCCGTGGGCTGAATGCCCATTTGTGGCTGGTGTGCAGGAAGACACTGTCCAGGTTAGTTCATCTGAAATGAATCCAGGTGTGCTCTGAGGTTAGCCTACCATGTGAAGCAAAGCAGAAAAAGGTAGACAACCAGAATATTCTCTGCAGAAGCATACTAAACTGCAACTCTATAGTAGACACACCCACACTAATTAATCAAATTAATTTTCTCCTCCATCAAATCAATCTCAACATGTGTCCGCCACCTCATGTAGAAACCTGGGTTTTAAATGACTGCCAGACTGTAGCCCTCTGACCACCCAGATGAGTTTCTTCACCTCCATGAATGGCTCTGGTCAGGCACCCAGCCTACTGCTCAGAGAAAGAGTGGAGCCAGCTTATCTCCCAAATCCTTGTTTATCCACCCACAACCTCAGCTCACATGTTTCATCTGAGTCTTAGGTAATACTGAAGCATTTATTTCCACATTGATATACTACTGCCTACTCTATCTCAGGTACAATGAGATGAAGCAGGGACTTGATTTCATTTCTGTTCACAGCATCATTGAGATCGGCACTAGATCCAGTCGACTAGTCCAGTCGCAGTAGCTCTGCTCTGCATCCACACTGAAATATGTGCTGAAAATATGGACCAAGGATGACCAAAAATTAATCAAAAACTAATAGAAACTCCATATCTTAGGAAACTGAATGAATTGATCTGTCTAGTTTGTTGGACAAAATGCAACTCGATTATATTTTTTAAAGTAGCTTTATGGGAAACAATAAAGACTACTGCAGAATACTTCACCTGACAGAGGAACACAAAGCAAGGTCTGAAAGCACAGGCAATTTCAAGGATATGTCTAAAATGCAATCAAATGGAGGCACTCTTGAGCTAGCTTTAAACTCATTAGGCTTGGATGTTGCTGGCAGCATAGCCAGGGTAGCAGGGTGCTCAGCGTGGAGTAACATCAACTCCATCAATAGATGGTGTATTTACCCTGTTTTTTGGATGGGTTGTGTAATTCACACCCGGCACTGAGCTGTTAGAGCTACAGCCCTAGTTTGTTTAAAGGCCATCAGAGTGTGACTGTATGAGCTGCAGACAGGGCAGCGTAGATGCTGTTGCATGCCTTGTCGCAAAGGAGAGTGAGGAGTGGGAAGATGCTGTTTGTGTTTGCATTCATGTCATGTAACTCTAATGAGTCACTCTGATTGTCCAGCGAGAGATACATTGCAACATGTTGTCTCAGGGCCAGTTATAATGAGACTGTAAAGGGCTATAATCAGAGGATTTGCTAATGGGCCTGGGTTATTTTGTCCCTGACAGACACTTTTGTAGGTCAAGCGTTGATACTGTTGGCAAGTCAAGTATAGATCAAAATATTTTTTCTATAATGAATAGCTAGGGCCAGGGTATCACCTCAGTTGACTGCAATAGTCACCTGCTTTTCTGGTGAATCCTTGTTTCCTTATTTCTTTACATGTAGAAGGGCAGCTGTAATAGATTCAGAAAAAACATAGTCTTATTTATCTTGTTAGTGTGACCAATGAGGGTGTTAATATGTAACGAGGGGTGCAAGAAAAAGAATGGAGTTCAAGCCCAAAGACAGTATGCAATCCAAGCAAAAGCAAAGTACAAAGTGCCTCACGTAGTTCATTTCTTGCACAGTTTCCTTCAGTACTGCAGTTGCCATTACCCCAGGTGCTTCATCTAACATCCCTGTCAGGCAGTGGGTCATATAATTCATAAAACTTATCTCTAGCATCTCAGAAATTGCGCTTGCTGCCAACATGCTTGATTTTGATCCCAGGTCTGAGGTGGAGGCAGTGGGACATCCAGCAGAGCAACAAGCAAAATGCCATCCACCTTAATGCTGCACAGGGGTCCCTTGGCAAATCCCACCTGCATTACTTCTCCAACGTACGGCCACACTTTCTAACTTCGTTCTTCTGCAATATCATCTCTGCTGAGTTTTGAAAGTAGCTCTTCTCATATAGCTGGTGAACATTTATCAAACCAAACTCAAGTAACAATTTTTCTTCTCTTGCTTTAGTTGATCGGTATTTTCAACTTGTGGTAGAAGGCACTTTTTCTGATGGGTTCAGTAACGGAATAGAAATTTTTACGGAAGCTCTTTCACTAGCTGGGTCTAGTCCCTGCCTTCCAGACTGAAAAAATTCAAAAAGGAGATAACTTACAGAAGGTCTTTTAGAAAAGAGAAGTGACGTTCCAAATCCTTGGGGAAACCTCCTCAAAATGTGCAGTAACTTCTATGTGAGACCAGAATGAATACACAAATGTTGTGGCATTTCTCAAAGATAGAGGGAAAATTCTTGAAACATTTTAGTACCCAAACTAGATCATTATCAGTAACCAGTTTCATGCATTTAGCACTCAGATGAAATATAAGGATCATAACATGGAAAAGCTTCTTGCTGAGATTTGCACACTGCTTTGCACGAGAAAAAGAACATTTTATTCTTCAATAGTTTGACAACAGGCTAATAGTTTAGCTGAGCAAAAGAATATTCATATGCTTTATTTCCTATAGGACAGGAAGGTTTTTTACCTAGAAAACTGCTAGTAGCAGCTCAAGGTAAGCCTAGTAGGACATTGTCCAGAGGTCTGTCAGGAGAAAGCTACTAGGAGTTGATATAGAAGATAGGGAGATAGAGACAGGTGGAGATGGAGATAAACTTTCCCAAAAAAATGGCTCCTAAAAAGTCATGATCTGACCAAAAATGAGCTGTGGAACCTATGTGCGTAATCACCTATTCAAGCAGGACATCCAACATTCAAGGATTCACAAAAAAATGGAATTTTTCATTTACAAACTAATGACACAGACTTATCTGCAGAGCAATACATTTTTTCTTCACAAATGTGAATAACAGCTCATAAATTAATATGTGAACTGAGATTAAGTTAATGAAAGCTAAATGCAATTTTAACTAAAAATGATCTTTATTTTAGTTAAACAAATGTTTAGTTTCAAAACATGATACAGAAAGTGCTTTTACAGGATATGAAAAGGCACTGTGACATGTTATAGCAGATGGCATGCCACCCATCAGAATGAAAACCATCACACTCCAGTTTTATCATCTGAATTGTGCCGTCTAAGTTGTAACATGCACAGACAAAAAGTTGTGAATTCCAGCTTTTTAATAAAAGCATGTCATGTATGTTAATCTCAGGTGGTTTTCAGATATGGCCTTTGCACAGCAATTGAGTCTTTAAAGGGAAGCGCTACCTACTATAGTCATGCTCCTGGGCTCCTGAAGAATAGGCAGAGTTAAATACTAGATAAAAACCCGAGGAAGAGAAATGGATATAACAAAGTGCTGTTACCCTTGGAGCAAGATGTAGCAATACATACAGGTCAAGTAGATACTAGATCTCGGCTACATTATTTGTGATTGCAACAATCATAAATAGGATAGGAGAAATGGTGAAATATATATATCTGTCTTTCTGATGCAGCATAAAACTGACATCTTGCCCATTTCTTGACATTAAAGATTCTGCTGCTAAGTCTGTGTTGGGTTTTTTTTCAGATAAAAAGGGCTATTTTTCATGGAGCAAAATGGTAAATTTCATGAAGTAATGCTGCATTTCATAAACAGATATTTTAAGAGACATTGTCAACCAAATAATGCTTTATAAGGCGCTAGAAATGATTCAGTGCATGTCTGAAAAACAACTTCCATTCACTTTTAGCTTACTAAAATGTTACTATTCTCTTTATGAAGTTTAGTGGCTGCAAATGTGAGTCAGGAATCCTTTGTCCTACTTTTTCCTTCTCATTCACGTTTCTGACTGGGTTAGTCCCCTTCCAATGATTTAGTACTCTGCCATGAGGAACAGACCACAAAGATCAGCAGGGACAGGATGGACAAAAAAAATAGGATCCTCTTTCCTTGAAGAAAATTATATTGTTTTCTCTCAAAGACATCAAATCCCTTCAAACCAAACCATCTCCTCCATTCTCACCCTTTCTCTTAAACTTATCTCATACAAATTTCTAAGATACCTGTATTTCCGTACATATGTTTAGATAACGGGTGATCGGCAACTCTGTAAAGATAATATAATTAAGCACACAGATGTATAATCGGAGCAGGTACTAAAATGCAAGACCCCATTCACTTGCCCACTTTGCTTTGTCTGAAGCTGATAATTAACTGATTGGTAATATTCTCCTCTCTCAAGCATTTTCCACACATGTCTAGGAAGTGACAAACTGGCAGAAATGTGAATCTCACATTTCTGACAGAATTTTTTTTAACTGACCAACTCATGAGGGTAATGAAAGTGTTACAGTCTTTCCAATGGCAGTTGCCCAAACCCCAAGAGTTGGACAATCCCCAAGAGTTGGAATGACAGCTCTGATGCATACCAATTTCTGTTTTCCAGATCTTAAATCCGAATGGATAAAATGAGCTCTGGGTTATGTTTGAAATAGTTGTGTGGTGTGGCTGGGGACTGATCAACACTGAAGTGTAGCCAAAAGTAAATCTGGAAGACACTGAAGCTAATGCAATGTGCCTGTTGATCTGTGTGAAGACTATGCCGCAGAATTCAGTTAGTCCCTTGACCATATTTCCTTCTCATATACAGATGAGCTTTGAGGCTTTTATGCTTCCTTCTGAAAATGCCTTGTTTCTTCCCAAATGATAATCACACTTTCTTCTAGAGTTTACATTTCCCTGGTTTGGGCAGTAAAACAAACCTCATGGAACATAAAAAGCAACCCCTCTGACCAAAGCCCAGAGAAACCAATCTACTATGCATTCACAGTATCCCAACATTGGACAAAGAGGTGGATGAAGAAAAAGTCATCAGAGATGGGATTGCTCTATATCATGCAAGAGCTGAGTGCCTCAGCATGCCTTTTCGTACAATGTAACTTGTGGCAGCGTATATCTTGCTTGAATACCTTATCGGAACTGCAAACATGTAACTACAGATCTACAAACAGGTGTCCCCAAGTTGAATAGTTTGTGTCATGAGCAGTGTGGACTTCATTTTGTATAAAATCCCTCAAGTCCCTTTTAAATCTGTTGCTTGTTAGGACTTGCTTCTCCTAGGTTCCTAATGAAAAATCCATAGTGACAATGAGTAAGCCTACAGCAAACTGAAATGATAGTCCATGCTTTGCTTATTTGTTTGTGTTAACAAGAACACCCAGGTGTCTCAAAACTATAAATTCTGCCTCTAACAAGCCTATGAAAAAGTTACGCCACTTCCAGTCTTCCCTTCCTTCCCCTGGCCTGGGTGGCTCATCCACAGGTCATACCTGCTCTTCAAGCACAGCCAGATTTCTGGTAAGTGGCTAAAAATGACTAGCAAAAAAGCAACTTGACTTTTTTGTTCAAACAAACCATTAAATCATATAACCCGGTTGCAGGTACGTAGGTCTGATCCAAATCCCCTGAATTTTAGATCAGGCCTACAGTGACTATTTGGGACAATTGAAAGGTCTAAGCTCTGATGATCAGCGGGAAGAGTGACAGTCTGCAACTGCACTGGGGGAAGGGGCTGAGCAAAACCTAACACGAACAAAAGGGGTCAGAGTTGGTGGAAACATCAAGAGAGGGGTCTGTGTCCTTTACAATAGACTCGCTTCTTGATCTGACAATTGAACTTTGATGTTCTTCTCCTATTAGTAAATAGCAGTATGTATGCCAGCCCCTGATGGCAGTATGTGTGCCACTCCCCTCTGCTTGCTACCCTAAGAGGTCTACCCAGCATGGTTCCAGGTACTGATGGATCATGGTGGGAGGTTTCCAGGGAAAAGATTGATCATTTACTGATTCTTAATCCAGGAAACTGGATGCAAAGAGCTATTTCAAAAGGAAGTTATGATTGAAAAGTCAAGCATTCGGAACTTGGGAACTCACAGTTTTAGGGTGAATTAGGCAGCCTTATCTCACCTTGCTCCGCCAGCTGTGATTAAACTATGGTGCAGTCATGGAGGACAAAATCCTAATCTCTGTTGCTGCATGAATGGCTGAACTCATCCAGGGCAGATACGAGTTCCTCTGAAAGTGACTCAGGGCTGTATAGTGAAAGTTTGCTGGAGAAGCTAAATGATGCTGGAAATGCTTTGTGAAGCAAAGGAAGGAATAGTCTCATAGGATAGATGAATGCTGCCTTGATTAATATAAATCAACCTCTGCCTTGCTACAGAACTTCCATATGATGCTAAGCACAACATTTAAATCCAGCTTTTCATAATTGGTTACAAACTGTATTTTCCATCTTGAAGATTTCAAATCACATTCAATATTTCGTTTTGCAAAGCAATGAGCAAATAATATTGCTAACTACACCAAAATTATCAGCTCAGTATTCTCCATGGGATGTACAAAATTAATGCAGATTTCATGTGTCTCTGATCTTTGGAATCCCAGTTATACAATGGAACTAAATCCTCACTTTATAGAGTCATTCTGAGAGTTAATGTGTTAATATTTGTGAGGTGCACAGCAATGGGAGTGAGGACAACCACAGACAGTCTGGTCAGAAAATTACCAAATCTGTATTTAATCCAGAGTCAGAATCTTGCATGAGAAATATTGCTGAGAGCCCTACTTGGGCAAGACAAACACGCAGGCTTAATTAGCTGATCAGTGAGTGAACACCAGCTCCTCTGTGCCTGGGTGAGACAGGCCCACAGCAAAGGTAAGCCAGTTTGTAATGCAAACCTGAGTCTTGGTGTTTCCTAACTTTCTGCATTTTTTGCAACCTTCTCCTTTCATTTGCAGTACACTACAGCTTAAAAAAATTGCCAGCTCTCATTGCCTGGTCACTGCTTCAGTTTTGCTGACATGGCGCCAAGATATTTTTTCAGTATTTACTCAATAAGGTAAACACGATCAGAAATGTCTGTCAAATATTTAAAATCCCAGTGTGCTGAAGAGTATTTCAGAATGGTTTTTAAAATGCTTTAAAAGTCTGAAGTACCAAAGTAGTTAAAATCCTTGTCAGAAAATTAAGAAGATTGCCTGAAGGACTATGCTCTGGATCTCTGATAGCAGAAGAAATGAATTCCAGACTGCTTCTCCACCTGTGTTAGTATTTTGTATGGAAAAATAAACTGCTTGCAAAAATGTATAGGGAAGCAGGAAATCTGGAGTCTAAAACATGGCAACATACACAAACCCTTGCTTTATAATTGTGCGCACTGTAGACCATCTGTCTAGCAGTTAAATACGCTCCCATTTAAATGAGTGAGTACATTTAATGGACGAAGTATTAAGATCACTGAGGGGTGAAGTTTTATATTTGCAGTGTGCAAATGCCAGAGTGGAACCACTTGTACATTCTCAATACTACATACCTTTAAAATAACTAAGAAAAATGACTACTTACCTGCTGCGTACCAAAAACTGGCTCCTTTTAAGCAAATCATTACAAACTGGAATAGATTGAATTGAAAGCCTGATGGTCTCATGGCCTCCATTCCAGAAGTATAAATCAGGCTGCAGCTCAGCTACTGCTGTTGTGAACTCTTTAAATACACAGAAAGCGAAAAATACGGGGAGGAATGCTTTAATGACTTTACTTGGCGTATTCATTGTCATTTCAATCATCTTTTAAATAAGACAGGACTGGAGAGATCTTTCCTAAACACCTTAACTAATAAGTTGTCAGTGTTTAAACAACAATTACTGTACAAAAATGGAAATTAGCTGATATGATCAAGCCATATGGCTAATATAATTGATTTGTTCAGATTTTTAAAAATTATGAAAAACAAAGCCAGAACAGCAGCATAATATAATTTACAAATTTAACTAGAGGTGATATGTTCTATTTAGTTCGACAACAAATAACATCTTCCTGGTGTTTTAAATTAAGTATAATGAGGGAAGCACCACGTTGGGTCCTAAATAGACCTGACCCGGAAAACAGATTTCCGAAGGACTCGGGGCAGCACAGTCACTGGCTGACGACCGGAGGGAGTGTTAGCAACGGGGGCTTAGGAGAGACCCGGGTTTGGAGGAGCGGGCTGGGTGCCCCCGGGGCCGCGGCGGGGCAGGGGCCGGTGCCAGCCCCCGCCCGGGGCAGCCGCCGCCCGGGCCGGAACGCGCGGGTCCCCTTGGGTGTCAGCTCGGCCCCCCGAAAGCAGGCGAGCCCTGAGCGGGGGGAGGCTGTGCTCACGAAGCGGTACCCAAAAGGCTCGGGGTCGGGTTTCCAAGCGCTTTTTCAATTGCTCCTGAAACTTTGATTCGATCCGTAATTTTTAAGACTCGCTCGCTGTCAAAGCGAGCCGATATTTCCCCTTCTGGTTGACTCGCACTCAGCAAAACAGACGGAAGCCTTAATAAATCTGCACTGGAAAATGTATTTGTTTGTGTTTCTCTACTCTGAAGTTTTTCAGACCCTTTCTTAGTTGCCTTGAGGGTGCGTTTTCTCCTCTGCCTGATTACTGCTGCGTGGAGGTTTCTCGATACGGGCTGCGAACAGCAATTTTGAGTCTGGGATAGCAGAAGAAAGGAGATTTGGGGAAGGGAAAGCTTCATTTTTCTGTCAAGTTCAGTAGCCTGCAAGAGGTGAGTGTGGAGAAGAAGGAGTCCTACCAGCTGGCTGGTGTGTGTATCTGCTCTACAGCAAATACCTCGAAACGATTTTACCCTTAGAACAAGGTTTCTTCGCTTGCTTGTTTGCTCGTACAAAACTGCTCTCGTCCTGATGACCACCTCACGCTGAAGGATAAAGAGTTCAGCCTCTGAATGCCAAGAGAAATTGAATTCAATTAGGTAAAAGCCTCATCTACGTAGCCTGGAAACTATAGACATGGCTTAACTGATCACTTTACCCTTCTGAAATTCGCTCCCATCGCTAATAAGTAAAGGTCTCATTAAGGTGCTCCGAACGGAGTTTTAATAATGTGTTAATAATCCCTGGCCATTGGTTAGAAAAGGAAGCCTTTGACCCAGCTGGTGCCTTTGGAAGAAACCCACCGTCTTGTCCGCACAGGCGCGGGGCGTGGGAAGCGCAGGCAGGGCAGGCAGGCTGCCTGCGGAGGGCTTGGGCAGGAGCCTGCCTGCAGCCGGGCCGGGCCGGGCCGCAGAGGGGGGCGGGCCGGGGGGCTCTCCCGGGACACGGGGAGGGAGGCAGCTGCGGCGCCGGCGGAGCCTGGCACCCCAGGCCCACGGGCTGCGGCGGCTCAGGGGTGAGAAGAAAGCAAACAAATGATCCGCTTCGGGCAGGGACGGGCAGCGCTGCCTGCTTTACATCCCGGGAGGGCGGAAGGGAGTAGAAGTAGATTTTTTTTTTTTTTTTTAAAAAAAAGGACTTCAAGCCAGAATCTGTCCCTTACATCATTTTATGAAGAAAACGACTAAGGTGTTGTTGGGTTGTTTTCTCCCCTGTCACGAGAGTCCTTCTTGGTGAAAGCAATACACGAGAGGAAGAGACCAGGGCCTCTCCTGCCGCCCCGGGTGCCCGAGGCCTCCCTTCAAACGGCTCCGCAAGTCCCCGGGATCGGAGGCCGGCGGTAACGAGAACCTGCGCGGGGATGATTGTCTTTAGCTGCAAAGATCATCCATGATTAATGATTTACCAGGAACTTAGTTCCACTCACTCGGACCCAATAGGCTGCACAAGGCCTTGAGAGATTGCTTTTCTAGTTGTAAAATTGACTTCCCTATACCTCGCCTCCTTGGCTCGTTACTATTATCATCTGGGTTTAAATTTCTCTTTTTAAACAGTGTAATCTTTCTTCGGTTGTGCACCCTGGAATAAAAATCAGGGCATCATTTTCACATCAAAGAACTGTCAGCTCTCTCGTACGAATTGCTGCCCCTCGCACCCTCTCTAAAACACTACCCTTGACACCCGAGCATGTGGAGCGCGGTAGAGATATATGGTTGTAATCACAGCCGTTATAATTGAGTTTTGTGCTGGAGAGCCGCAGCGCAAGGGACCTTCTCGGAGCGGGGCGGTGTGGACCAGCCCGTGGGCCGACTCGCCGCCAGCCCGAGTGGGGCAGGGACACCCACACCCCCAGAGCGTCCCAGCCTGCCGATCCTCCTGTGCGGGAGCGCTCCGTGCCCGACTGCGGGGAGAGCCCACTTCCACCCGGGACGGGCACCGGGCGCCGCTACCGGCCGTCACCGCCTCCTCGGGGCTCTCCACGGCCTCCTTCGCCGCCACCTGCCCCTACCCGGAGCGCTATACCCGGCCCCAGCCCTCTGGCCTGCTCTGGGCGCGCTTCCCCGGCGGGTCCCCCGCAGGTGCAGGGCGCACCGGGGCCCCGAGGCCGAGCCGCTGCTCCCCCGGGGCTGCCGGGGTCCATCTCACCGGTCTCTTCGCTCACACCGAGGCTTTGCAAAGTTTCTCCTTGCCACGTCCCCGCCCCCCGCGTTAGTTTCCTGAGCGTGGGGAGCCGGCTGGAGCCGCGGGGGCAGCCTGTACCGCCGCCCTCGCCCGCCCCCCCCGCGGGTCTCCCCTGCCTCCCCTCCTCTGGTCAGCGGGACAGGGCCAAAACTGCGAAACCTGTCACCTCCCTGATGGTCGTGCCCCAGGGCTAGTGGAGCTGCGGGAGAGCGGGGCGTTCACCCGGGCTTTGGCGTTTCCCCTGCCGGAGCCGCAGTGTTCGGTTTGGTCACCGGGAGCAGCGGAGCCGGTGCCAGAGGAGAAAGGGAGAGCTGGGAAGGGAGCAATCCTGCCGGGAAAGGGGGCGAGGCAGCACATAAAGGGGAGCTGCAGTTTCCTGCCCTGTCTCGTAAGGAAATCAACTCAAATCATTAAAAATATATATACTTTCTCGTCATGGAAAAGGAGGGTCGTTTCTGGTTTTATCATTTGGTAGGGATTAATTAAGACGAAATGGCTTCACCAGATGA